>NC_063080.1:300000-585801 GCF_022605165.1 Purpureocillium takamizusanense | reverse complement strand
TAACCCTAACCCTAACCCTAACCCTAACCCTAACCCTAACCCTAACCCTAACCCTAACCCTAACCCTAACCCTAACCCTAACCCTAACCCTAACCCTAACCCTAACCCTAACCCTAACCCTAACCCTAACCCTAAGTACTTATGCTTACTTTCTACCGTCTTAACTACCGTCTAGTGCCCTCCCCGTGCTAATGGCTTACTCTTACATACTCTTGCGTTATTATAGGGCGTTATCTCCTTATAAATAGGTCCGGACCTATTATAAACGGCTAGGCAACTCTAATAACGCCTCTAACCTTAACTACCTTTAAATAAACTTACCCTAACCTTCGCTAGCGCTATTAACTACTACTTGCCATTCCGCTTTAGATATTAAGAACTATATCTCGCTATCGGTATAGCCGTACTTATTACTTCTCGTCTCTATTATTGCCTACCTGCCCGCTTACCTAACTAACGACGCGAATAATACTTACTTCGCTTATATACTAACGCCTTTATGCCTTAGCGTCGTCCCTTAAACCTATCTTTTAATGCCTCTATATTATTACTTAACGTATAACCTATCTATAGCGGCTATTACGTTCTGCCCTTTTCTTTACGCCCCCTAGGAATAACCCCCCTTACTATACCTACCCTATAACTCGTCCCGTCGTTACTATTCCGTACTTACCTATCTTATAACTATCTAACCGCTTACTTTATTACGCCGCTTATATACCTATCGTATGCCTCGGTCGTAATACCGCCTTGCCTCTATCTCGACCTTATAATAGCCCCGTTTCTTATTCGAATAGCTCGAATTACGCCTCTACTTTACCCTTCCCTATATTTTAAAACGCCTATACGTTATATATACTCTATTTTCTACCTTACCGTATCCCTCCTACCTATTTGCCTATTCCGTCGTGCTACGACCTCGAATAGATAGGCTCTTCTAACGCTATAGACCGTATTACGTTAAAACGGCCTTATTTTCCCCTTTATAGCTCCTACGCTATTCTCTCCTATACTTTACGTACGCCATACTCGCGACGCTATAGGCTACGCTAACCCTTTACCGCGCTTTACGCTTTAAACTATATATTGCCGCTTACTTAGTATAAAAAATACCTTTAGACGGCCCTCCTATCTCGCGGCTACTATATATATACTCTAATCGCGCGATAGCCTTACGTCTTCCTCGAACCGCTTTAATTACGCCTCTACTTTACCTTTCCCTATATTTTAAAACGTATATATATTACGTATATACTATTATATATTATACTTACTTACTAGCTCTACTTGCCGAATCGCGTATATTAATATATATCTTATTGCGTATCGTTTATTATATATTATTACCGCTCTAAACTACCTATCTAGTATTAAAACCTACCTCTAAATACTTCTTTATGCTTATTCCTTAGCCGACCCGTAACCTTGCCGAAAACTTACTAGATAGATATTAGCCCCCCCCCCTTATAGGCTACTTCGAACCTTTACTCGTTTTAATTAATCGATTATTATTAATGCTTATCCACTAGTAATATACGGTTAATATAAACCCTCTATCGATAGCGATATATATTAATATTAAAACCCTCTATCGACGTATATTAATATTAAATACTTATTATACTTACTTTAGCGGCGATATATATAAAATACTTATTATATCTACTATACGCTCTTTAAAACTATTAATATACCTTATTCGTCTCTATTTAATCTTACCGCCTAACTATATAAATATCCTATTATCGTCGTCTATTATTATTCCCTTAATCCTATATATCTCGTCCCTTAATGCCTTTAATTATAAACTCCTTTAATAATCGATATTACCGATAAAACTATTAATATACTTTATTCGTCTCTATCCCTCCCTATATAATCTTCTACCCTAACTATTTAAACTACTTATCGTCGCTATTTATCGCTCGTCTACTTACTTAGCGTATTTCTTCTATTAACTTTACCGCGCTTAATAAAATATATATTAATGCGCCGCTATATATTTTTACTATTATGCCCTTATATTAATAATCTATGCCTTTAATACGCTAGAATATCCTACTATTATTATTGGCCGCTTCCTATTAGTTATATATCCTCTATAGTAACCTATATAGGAAATATACCGAAAATTACGCAAACCGCTACTTAATAAATAACCCGTCTTCTATCTAGGCTATATATTAGTCTATAGCTTTTTATATCTTATGCCCTTTCTATAGGTATATATCTATCTTATAATATTCCTCCCGCCGCTCTTCTAAATAATATATTATATATCGCCCTACTTATCGTTTTAATTACTCTCGAAACTCCTCTGCCTCTATCGCTACTTTTATCGTCTCTCGCGCTATTTTCTATTACTTAAAATCTATATCTCGCTATTACCGCTCGTAATTCGTTACGATCTTATATACCGGTACGCTAGCTTACTTATCCTCTTCCTCTTCCTCCTTTATTATTATCTCCTCTATTATCGCTACCGCTTAATATCGTCTTATATATACGTTATATACCTCTTCGTCTATCTTATATTTTATCTAGTCTAACTACCTATTTATAACCTAATCTAATACTTACCGCCGATATTACTTGCCCTTAATAAATTACTTAATAGATTACTCCTATTATTATATACCTTACCTATCGTCTTACTTATTACTTCCCCTTACCGCCTAGTATATTATAATAGCTTCGCTATAGCCGCTATCTCGTCCCGCTCGCTCGCTCTTTTATATATAATCCCATAACTAGTTTAGTATCCCGGTATATATAACTAAATATATATTAAATACGTCGACGCTTAACCTTAATATATTAGTCGCTATAATTAATAGGCTATCTTATACCTACTCTTAGAACTATATTACCTTTCTCGCGACCGTATCTATCTTAATATAGAACCGCTTATACCTTAATGCCTCGGCTAACTTCTCGATACGTAAGATAGTCTAGCTATATACGATAACCTAGCTACTTTCTTATCGACTTAATTATTCCTAGACGACTTAATATACCTTAGCGTCTTCCTCTTCCTCTTACTTATTAGGCATCGCGCTTACCGTCTTTATGCGATATATTATATTCTTTCGCGTCGTTTATATCTAGAACTAATATATACGCTCTAGTAATATATCTACGATATAGAAAAACTCGGCCTTATCTATCGGCGGTAATATAGCCGTTAAAAATACCCTCTATATACTTTATTTACGGATTATGCCTCCTAATTATAATAATTTTAGTTAGAACTTAAGGCTTATATCTAATAAAACGTAATACTTATCGATAATAACGCGATTTAATACCTATTAGGACTATAACTAATTAACGTAATCCTAGAACCCCTTTATTACCGTAGACTTAAGCATTACGAATATAACCGTCGCTATTAGGTAGCTACTATAGCTCTACTATACATACGAATCGATCTTATTCTTCTCGTAACGCCTATATATATCCTTATATAATACCGTTAACGGGACGATAACGATAGTCGTCCCCTCTAGCGAATAATATATTAATAATATAAACGATAAACTCTTACCGCCGCCTATATTTACGACTTATAAAATAGGCCCCTAGCTATATACGATAGCGCGGATAATAGCTTCCTATTGCCCGTAAAATACGGCGCTATCGCCTATTATATTACGTAACTCGCTATAGATATCGACCCGATATAATCGCGCGAATCGCTAGAACTAAGCCTCCTTACGGTAGCTATCGAATAGGGCATATTATTATTTAGCCCTAGCGCCGTCCCGCTTAGCCCCGCTTTAATTATCTACGCCAAACCCTAAAAATCGGTACTACTATTAGCTAACTATCCGAAATTAGTCCCGTAATTTAGCTATCTTAAACCCGCTTTACTATAATACCCGGGTATATATTATCCCCGCTATATACGTCCTATAGCCCGCTTATAAATCCGCTAGGTTATCGTCGATACTATCCTCGTCTTTATTATCGAATTTACTATTATCGAATATCTTATTTAAAAACCGCCTAGATATAGCGATCGCTATATACCTCTACGCGCTAATATATAACGCTATGCTTATTAATCGTTTACTATACCGCTAGATAATTCGTCTCGCCTAGTCTACCGTCTATTTACGTTCCTTAATCTAATCTACGAACCCTATTAGGTCTGCGTCGCTCTCTATCTCCTATTCCCCTTCGCTTTACTTATCTTACTATATGCCCTCTTATTCCTTCCTTAACCGCTTACGCCTTTCTATATCGCTCTTTACCTCTATTTAGCTAACGGTCTCGTCGGACTATAAAAACGGACTATAATTATCGGCCTACTTAACGATACCCTATACTTATTATTAAAATAGTAATATTAACTATAAATACTATATTAATAACTCGCTAACCTTATATAATAAATATCGGTAGATAACCTTAGCTTATCCGGTCTTATAGAAACCTTTATAGTATAACGTAACGAAATATATTATTCTATAATACGCTAAAATATTCTAAATACTACCATTAATAATATTAATATACTAAATACTTAATATTTCCGTTAACTATAGCGGCTACCCTACTACTATATATATAATTATCTATAACCGCTCGCGGAACTACTTTAATATATAGCTATACTTATATATAGCCGCCGCCCTATATAGGTTATTATTAGCCCTAACGCTATTATCCTCGGAAAACTATACCTTATAATATACTTTAGACTCTAATATACGCTATAATACTTAATCGTCGCCTTTAGTTAATTAATTATTACGCTAGTTTTATAAAAACGAATATCCTATACGATCTTCGCTATAATTATCTTCTAACCGGGACTACTCGATAGGTAGTAACGCTTCGATACTAGCTAGTTCTATAGCCATTAACTCCGCTAATAATTAGCGCGCCTTATTAACTAACGTATATAATATATTATATAATTTATTTATATTAAACGTAATCTTATAATATTTAATATAATCGCTATCTTAATTAATCGTCCCCCTTATAGACATATTATAACGGATATATATACTATATATATATATATTAAAAATCTAATCTATTAGCGTCGGTAATATATATAGCTCGTATACTACTATAGTTATAAACCGCTATACCTTTTTACGTATAATAGTAAAAATACTCGTCGCTACCTTATAGGCCTTATCTTTATCTATCCTTTCTATTAATGCTATTACCTTATCTTACCGTTATAAATACGAATAGTATATTACTAATATATAGGCAACCTTAATAACGGCCGAATAAATCGGTATATAATCGATAGCTAGTACCTATCTACTATCTTTGCGTATACTTATAATAGCTAACCCGCTAATAATAATATTATCGTAATAACTCTCTTTAAATTAATAGTCTAACTACGATATAGCTACCTCTAACGCTAATCGATCTATATACTCGTTACTTACCTTTAGGTCTATCGCTTATAGGTGCTCCTCCGCGGTATTAATAAATACGTTATATATACTATATTGCCGCTTTATTAACCGATATAGGGGCATAAATTCGGGCTTATCTACTTACGTCCGGTATAAAATATATAATAACTTCCTCTATGCGTCTTTATACCGCGCCTATAAATCGTCTTCTATACGATTATTAAACGGCTAGCTTAGTTTAACGTATATTTACTTATACTAGACCTCGAATAATACTAGGGCGCCGACCTTTATAGATATCGCCGTCTATTAGGCTTAATTAATAATATAGCTTAAACTATCCTATATAGTCTATAATATTAGCTTATTAGGCTATATAGGCCGCATTATTTTACGTAACCTTAGTTTATTTAATCTATCTAAATAGTACGCTTAATTAATGCGGTTTAACTATCTATTAGGTTCTATCTTATCGTTAGTAACCTTAACCTTTTCCTCGCTTTAAGTATCGAATTTCTTAGCCTACCTCCGATAGATCTACTAGACGTACTATATTATATCGATAGCCGGTCTAGGCTACTAATATAGTTTATCGACCTTACCGTAAACTTTAAACTATTTACTTACGGCCTAAGAACGAAAAAAACGCTAATACTTAACGCCTATTATCTACGGAACCTCCCTCGCTTATTTCGATCGTTATATAACGTCCCTACCCCTAATCTAATTATTCTTCTATCTATATACCTTACGATAATACTTTTATATTAGGTAGATCGTATAGGCTATATAATTATATGCCTTATAGTCATATCGTAATATATTACTCTCCGGTAGCGCGATAAACGGAATTAAGTCTATTATTTTAGATAGGAATCATAACGCTATTAACCTAGCTTAATCCTAGATAATTCCGGCTATTAAACGGATCTTATCGGTAATATACGTCCGTTCTTTAGCGTCTATAGATATATACCGCGTTTTTAAATAGCTCCTAACTTTATTTATAATATATATAAACCGGCACTCCTTATATATTACTAATAGATAACTATATAACTTTATAAACGGGTCGATAGTAATTACTTCCTTTATTATTACTCGCTAATAATCGAAATTTATTATTAAATAATATATATAGTTAAACGATTTATCTATATAATACTCTACTATCTTACCTCTTATAACGGGCTTCTACTTCTTACCTCTTTTATTACTATACCTTTCTTATAACTCTTACCTATTAACTATAAATATTACTAGGATATATACCGGGGTCTATATTAAAACTACTTTACGTAAAACGCGTCGACCTATATAGGCGTCTAGGTTATAATCCTATTAGCTATTACTTTCTACGTTATATACCTTAACTACCTTGACCCTCTTATTGCCGTTATATTAATTACTATTCTATCAAATAGAAATTACGAATTACTCCTTTATTTTAGGTTTCTATACGCTAAAAAATTTCTTATTCGACTTATTATAATAGGCGCTATATTCTTACGTGCTTTTAGGCGTATTTTACGACGCGGGGGTATAATTCGTTATAACCCTAACCCTTTACGAACCGTACCTTATAGATTCTTAGCGCTATCTACGTTTCTATAAGACGGTTCTACGAGTTATACTATAGAAACCTAACTATAAAGGTAAGCGCTATCTATATTTCTATAAGACAGTTCTATAAGTCGTATTATAGAAACCTAACTATAAAGGTGAGGTAAGACGGTTCTATAAGTTATATTATGGAAACCTAACTATAAAGGTAAGGATAGGGCTAGGGTTAGGTATCTATACCTATACCTCCCCTTCCTTGCTTTTTTCCCTAAGGTATAGGCCTAAGGCTCTAGCCTAGGCCCCTACCCTATAGGGCCTTTCCTAGCTGTATAGGCTTAACCCCTTTTCCGGTTTTTTAGTATTTACTAGTATTTCCGCTCTTTTTACCCCTTTTTTTACTGTTTTTTCTAATGCCTAAGGCCCGGCCCGGGCCTAGCCTACCCTAGAGCATGCCCCTCGAGTGCCCCTTATGCTACGGGCACTATAGGGATATCCTCGAGTATATCCGGAAAAAACACCCCTCGGACCGCTATTCGGAGGCCTAATTACAGCCCCTAGGCCTCCTACTATGTCTAAAATGCGGCATGGCCTGCCGGGGCTAGTATAGAATCTAAACGCATAGCGTAAAAATCTATGGGGATCGCGGCGGGGCCTAAATCTTAACCCTTCCGCGGATCCGGTCTTTTAGCCCCGAAATAAGGGCTATTTCGATATAGTTAGGGTCCCCTACCCTAGACCAGACCTCGGGCTCCCGGAAGAGACCCGCCAGATCCCCCTCCCCCCCTTCCTAGCCCCTCCGGCGCCGGCGCCAGACCCGGTCCGTCTCCGAGACCCCTTCGGCCGCTTCTAGGGCTATTTCGACCCCTATTAGCGCCGTTTTCGAGACCCTAATAGGGTCCCAGGCAAGCCCGGCGCCCGAAGAACCCCCCCCCGACCCCCCGGACCCCCTAGAAAGCCCGGACCCCTTCGAAAGCCCGGTCTTATTCGTAAGCCCTATAGGCCCGGCAAGCCCGGACCCCTCCGACTTAGGGTTACCAGACCGGGACTTAGGGTTACTAGACCTAGACTTAGGGTTACCGGACCCAGACTTAGGGTTATCCCCCTTACGGCCCTAATCGAGCTCGGATTCGTCCCTCCCTTCTATAGGAGGCCTATTCGAACGGGCTAGGCTAGGCTAGCCTAGCCCGGGCCCGGCCCAGCCTAGCCCAGACCCGGCCCGGGCCCAGGCCGGGCCCGGGCCGGCCCGAGAGGGGGCCGAGGCCCTAGAACAAGCCTATATAAAGGCTATAGAGCCCGTTCTCGCGAGAGAACTAGTCCGGAAGCTCTTAGCCTTTTTAAAAATCCCGATTCCGGAAAAACGAATCCACCCCTAGCAAGTAGCCCTATTTATAGAGGCTATAAACCGGGCAGCCTAAGCCTTCCTAAATAACCCGACCGAAAGAGCCCTTTTAGGGTTACTTCTTCTCCTATAGGTCTTAGGCCTAGGGCTTCGAAACGGAGACCTCGTAAAAACCCTCCGCGGATTCCTAGCGAACTTACCTACCCTAGAGGCTAATATAGCCCTTACGGAAGGCCAAGACGACTATAAGGGCCCTAAAAAGCCCTTAAATCGGGTAAACTAAGCCTGCAAGTAGCTAGAAACGGGCTATATAGGACGGGCTTCGAGATCCCTACTTAGAGGCTGCCCTATAGCCCCGGAAACCGCGGAAAACCTAGCCCTGCTCCGCGAAAAACACCCTATAGGTCTCGAAAACCCATTTTCCGGAAAAACAAGACCTATAGCAGGCCAGCTAGTTACCCTAGAGGCTATTTCATAGGCTATAGCCTCTATAGGGCAGGAAAAAGCCCCTGGTCTTAGTAGGTAGACCCGGCCGCTATTAGATATAGCAACCGGGCCCGATTTAAAGCTCCTACAGGCCTTACGGCTACTCGCAGACATAATCCGGCAAGGAACAGCGCCGGGCCCGGACCTACTATGCCCGGCACGCCTTATCGGCCTCGAAAAGCCCGATAAAGGCATTAGGCCTATCGCTATAGGGGACCTCCTCTATAGGGTAGCTATGAAAGCTATCCTTATAGGCGCCTATAGGCCTAAAATGCTCCTTCCGAACTAACTAGGGGTAGGGAGCCTAGGAGGGGTCGAGCCTATCTTAGCCCGGATCATAGAGGTTATTTAAGGACCGAATAAAGGGGGCTATACGTACCTAGCTACCCTAGACCTCTTAAACGCCTTTAACGCCGTCTCTAGGCCCTCTATTATAGTAGGGGTCCTACGGAACGCACTTACGCTATATAAAGCGACTGCCTAGGCCTATAATAAGGCAGCCGTCTTAGCGACCGAAGGAGGGGTTTACCTAGCCTCTTCCTCTAGAACCTAGTAAGGGGACCCTTTTAGTCCCCTTCTTTTTTCCCTAGCCCTCTGGCCTACCCTAGAGACCCTAAGAAAGGCTATGCCTTCGGCCGAGATCCTAGCCTATCTCGATAATATTTATATCTTCGATACGGGCAATAAGATCTTAAAACGGGCCGAAAAGGTCTTCGAAAAGTCCCCCTTTAGCTTAAACCTCTCGAAAAGCAAGGAATAGGCTATAAAGGACCTTTGAAAAATAGGCCTCGAAGTCCTAGGGTCCTTTATAGGGCCTATAGGGCCTAGAAAAGCCTTTCTTAGAGCCTAGAAAGAGACCCTAACCCGGGCCCTAGGGGACCTTCGAGACTTACTAAAGTAATACGCCTTTTTACTACTAGAAGGCAGTATTCACCTCCTTTTATAGTATTTACTCCGGCAACTAGACCTAGACGGGCTAGAAGAAGAGTAGGAGGCTATAGATAGGGCTATCCGGGAGGCTATAGGCTATTTAGCCTCTAGGGAACCTAATTCTAACCCCCTCGAAACCCTCCTAGCAACCCACCCAGCCTTCGACCTTATAGGCCTCCCTATCCGCAAAGGGGGCCTAGGAATCCCCTTATATAGGGCCCTAGCCTAAGGGCTATATAGGGCCGCTATAGCCGCATCACAGCCTACCCTATACCTTATCGACCGGGCCCGCGAAAACTAAACAAAGGCCCGGACCTAAGCCCGGCCCGGGCCCGGGCCTGACCTAGCCGGCCTACGGGACTTAGGGTTATGAGGCACTACGCCCTACGACTTAGGGTTACTTAGGGTTACGGACTGCGACTTAGGGTTACCGACCCGCCTAGGGTAAGGGAAAAAGCCCCCTATAGTAAAAGAGGCCCGAATCGAAGAAAACCGAAAAACCCTCCGGCGCTTAGAGGGCTCCCTAGGCCTCGAAGAGGCCCGGGCTAGGCTAGAAAACACGAGCTACCTCTCGAGGAAGTAGATTCGAACCCTACCTACGTAAAAACAGCTACTTCTATCCGATATAGAAGTAACGGAAGCTCTTCGATCCCGTCTCTTACTTCCTAGCCGCCCTAGGGGGGCTAGGGAGGCTAGGGAGGCTAGGGAGGCTATGTATGGAAAATGTGGGTCCCGGGCTACCCTAGGCTACGAGGATACCTGCTGAAACGCAACCTAGCGATAGATTTCCCGTTACGACTATATTGCCCGTGCCTTTACTAAAGCACTTTCTTGCCGGGCAGAAAAGGTCGTTACGGAACCCCTAGTTGGGCCCGGTTCGAGCCTTCGGTCCGATTTCGCGGCTACTATCGGAAATAGCCGCTATTTCTACGATATCTAAATCGTAGTAATAAATAAGGAATCGGCCCGAAAAGACCCCTTCGAGACCCTTAGGGAAGCCGCGGACGAAAAACGAAGGAAATATAAGGTCCTAGGCCCTCGGTTTAGGCCCCTTATCCTCTCGGCCGGCGGCCTTATAGAAAAAGAGACGGCAAAGGCCTATAGGGAAATTCAGTCCCTAGTAGGCCCGGTTGCTACTTCTTAGCTCGACTATTCTATAGGCCTATACCTTACGAAGACCCGGGCAAACTCGGCAGCCTCTATAGCTTAAAGGCCCCTAGAAATAGGGTAACCTACTTAAAAATAGGTTAAAAGGCATAGGGCTATTTCCTTTATTAGAGTTTCTTGCTTTTTAGGTTGCTATTCCCCTAGATTAGAAGATATGGGATTTTTGCTAGATTTTTTCTCTATTTCTTGCTATAGGTCTTGCTTTCCTATCTCCTTTCCTTATAGAAATAATTAGCATAAAGGCTATATAGATCAATCTAAACTACTTTCCACCCTAACCCTAATATAGCTACCTTTAATATTAATCGATCTATATGCTTATCGCTTACCTTTAGCTTTATCGCTTATAGGTACTCCTTTATAATATTAGCGAATATATTATATATATTATATTATCGCTTTATTAATCGATATAAGGGCATAAATTCGGGCTTATCTATTTATATCTAATATAAAATATATAATAACTTCCTTTATATATCTTTATATTACGCTTATAAATCGTCTTCTATATAATTATTAAATAGCTAGCTCGATTTAATATATATCTATTTATATTAAACCTTAAATAATACCGAGGCGCCGACCTTTATAGATATCGCTATCTATCGGGCTTAATTAATAATATAGCTTAAACTATCCTATATAGTCTATAATACTAGCTCGTTAGGCTATATAGGCTATATCGTTTTATATAACCTTAGTTTATTTAATCTATCTAAATAATATACCTAACCGGTATAGTCTAACTATCTATTAGGTTCTATCTTATCGTTAGTAACCTTAACCTTTTCCTTACTTTAAGTATCGAATTTCTTAGCTTACCTCTAATAAATCTACTAAATATATTATATTATATCGATAGCTAGTCTAGGCTATTAGTATAGTTTATCGACCTTACCGTAAACTTTAAATTATCTACTTATAGCTTAAGAACGAAAAAAACGCTAATACTTAACGCCTATTATCTATAGAACCTCCCTCACTTATTTTAATCGTTATATAATATCCCTACCTTTAATCTAACTATTCTTCTATTTATATACCTTATAATAATACTTTTATATTAGGTAGATTATATAGGCTATATAATTATATACCTTATAGTTATATTATAATATATTACTCTCTAATAGCGTAATAAATAAGATTAGGTCTATTATTCTAGATAGGAACTATAATACCGCTAACCTAGCTTAATCCTAGATAATTCTAGCTATTAAATAGATCTTATCGGTAATATATATCTATTCTTTAACGTCTATAAATATATACTACGTTTTTAAATAGCTCCTAACTTTATTCGTAATATATATAAATTAGTACTTTTTATATATTACTAATAGATAACTATATAACTTTATAAATAGGTCGATAGCGATTACTTCCTTTATTATTACTCGCTAATAATCGAAATTTATTATTAAATAATATATATAGTTAAACGATTTATCTACGTAATACTCTACCTTCTTACCTTTTATAATAGGCTTTCGCTTCTTACCTTTTTTATTATTACGCCTTTCCTATAATTCTTGCCTACTAACCGTAAATATTACTAAGATATATATTAGGGTCTATACCGAAATTACTTTATATAAAACGTATCGACCTATATAGGCGTCTAGGTTATAATCCTATTAGCTATTACTTTCTATATTATACGCTTTAACTACCTCGACCTTATTATTGCCGTTATATTAATTACTATTCTATCGAATAGAAATCGCGAATTATTCCCTTATTTTAGGTTTCTATACGCTAAAAAATTTCTTATTCGACTTATTATAACGGGCGCTACGTTCTTACGTACTTTTAAGCGTATTTTACGACGCGGGGGTACGGTTCGTTATAACCTTAACCCTTTACGAACCGTACCCTATAGATTCTTAGCGCCGTCTACGTTTCTATAAGACGGTTCTACGAGTCGTACTATAGAAACCTAACTATGAAGGTGAGCGCCGTCTGCGTTTCTATGAGACGGTTCTACGAGTCGTACTACGGAAACCCAACCATGAAGGTGAGTATACGGAAGAATATATTATAGTAAATCTTATAACGAGCTCTTCCACACCCTTTGATAAGCCTCTGTCCTTCCTGGTAGATCTCTTGCCGATACTGCCGCTTTGAAACCCTTCCCCGCAGCAAGTCTCTGAAATGCGACTCCTTCTGGCGAGTGCCTTGTGATACCATCAAAAACGGTTGCCAGCCGCTGACTTGCCCCAATTTGTCCTTCAAATGTGCTATTAATTATCTGCTTCTGCATCCATAGCTGATTCGCCGGAATCTGCTTCATTCGCTCCGTCAAAAGCCGGACTGTTCCTTCTAGCTCCCCTTTTGGCACGGATTTAACCACGAGGCCCATTGCAGCCGCCTGCTTACCATCTATAAGATCACCAGTCAAAAGCATCCGTTTTGCTTGCTCCATACCCACGCGGTGCGCCCACATTGCCGTAGTAGGACACCCCCAGACGCGAGCTGGAGGATAGCCGATGCGCGCGTCGTCTGCCATGATGACCAGATCGCAGCACAGCGCGATGTCCGAGCCTCCCGCCACGGCTGCGCCATGTATTTGCGCAATTGTGGGTTTATAGCTGTGAAAGAGCTCCAAGTAACATTTGGTGAATTCATCAGCACCAAGGTAGTCCTGGAAGGGGTCGTACCCGGCGCTGACGTCTTGATTTCCCCCAGTCTTGCCACGTTCTGCATTTTCCGCCATGATGCCAAGGTCGTAACCACCGCAAAAGCCGATACCACTGCCCTTGAGGACAATGCAACGGACTTCTGGATCTTTATTAGCCCGGCGGACGGCCGCTCGGATCTCAGGAGGCATGTAGCCGTCTATGGCATTGAGATGTTCAGGCCGGTTGAGTGTGATAACCGCGACATCACCGTCGACCGACTTATGATAGAGAATAGACCTGAATTCAGACTTTGACATGATTTTAGTTGTTTTCGTGTCTTCGAACGCGGTTTTCTTGGTCTCGCTGAGGCACCTAATATCAATGTGTGATGGGCCTATAGTTTTATATAAGCCGTAATTATACGGCTTTGCACTAGGCCGAGCCTCGGCCATAATTTTTTGCACTAGGCTAGCCGAGGCTCGGCCTCGGCCATAATAGCATGTATGTCCTAGTCTACTAACTGTGTCGGCCTGCCCCTAAACTTGTCTCCGCATGGTGGGGCTTTATATTGGATCGGATTGTTGAGGCTATCTCTGCGGCGACTGTTTGATGATGAGCCTTTGCCGAAGAGCAAGAGTCTCGTCGCAAGTACCGAGGCTCTATACCTCAGAAGCTTCGCTACATCCTTGAAATTGATATGTTATAGACAATACTTGCCTGTCGACGCAAATATGACCTTTGACAGATTAGTAATACCGCTGAGAAGGTGGATCGAACGTTATTTGCATCAGGTTAAATCCACGAGGCATTTGCATGTCGTGCGACCCTAAACCCTTTACTTTATGATGCGAGCCTCTACGTCGTGGGCCGAGAAACTTGACACGCTATTTAGCAATCGTCGTAAGAAGCAGGGAAGTGATCAGACGCCACGAGGGATCAAGCCAGCGACACTTCTAGGCAAGCTGGCATCGTCGGCCCTAGGCGCCGCCGCCACCTCGTCTCTCGTTGAGTTTCACGAGATGCAAATCTATTTCGTTGCCTCAGTCCAGATTGCAACTCTCGTCAGCTACAACCACTCGACTACTGAGTCCACGGGTACCAACAATGCCTCCTATGCGGCCATGCTACTTAATTCTGGATTGGCGGCCCTACTTGCCACCTCCAGCGTGGCCGCTGTCCTATTAGTTCAGTGCAGTCTCCAGAGAGCGCGCATGCATTGGTGGTATACCTTTGTCTTGATGACCTACACTCTCGTCTTCGCCTTCGTCATCTTTTCTAGGCGCAGTCACCTTATGTCGCCTGCTGATGGACTCTGGGTCCATTTCAAGACCGACCGACTGTTTGACATGTGCGGTAGCAACCCCAGCCCAATGACATACTGCAAACCGCCGCGGGACACCAAATTTCTCGACAATTCCGCTACGGGATACGCCGTGTGCTGTCTCGGTGCGGTGGCATGGGTCGGCTTGTTCGTAGACCAGCTCGCCTCTAGCATCCCGGACAGATTGATGGCTGCGGCTACGCGCCTTCGCATACTGGAGCCAAAGCCCATACGACCAGTGAGAAATAGGCTTTGGAAGTCTTTCACTGCTGTGTATTGGACGGCGGTTGAGGTGCTCCTGATGCTGATGGCGGGATATCATTTGAGCCAGCTCGTTCTTGTCCTCATTGACGTTGACATTGGCGATGCTAGCCACTGGGGCTTTGGCCAACTCATCGCCATCTCGCTCTGGGCACCCACGATTGCCAAATTTATCTACTCCAACCTATGTAAGTTGTTCCTATTCTTATGGTTGCTCGCTGCGTGTCGTACCTTTTGAGACTGACTTATACTATTACAGTCGGGGTTAAAGAAGGGTTCGAGCCGCGACTAGCTAAGAGCTTTAGGATCATAAGAGACGGAGAGGCTAAGCAAGCGGAAGGCGTGCCTTGTTTAATCGATCAAGGTCAAGACACGGCCTAGCGCAAGTTATGCTACGGATCTACAAAAGCCAGAAAGGTACGTTAACGCTAGATTGAGAAATACTTAACACGTTAAAGGGGAGTATACTACAGATTAGGTAGTCTTCCCGGGCACCTTGTCCTGCGGCACCCTATGCTGCTTCCTGGCCGTGCACGTCCGAAAATAGTTATATATAGTGCAATAAGTTTGTATACGTATCTAATAAATCCTGTCTCGGCTATTTTAGAGACACTACCGCTTTATATTTTAATAGTATTATAAGGCACGATTTCCCCTTATCTATTCAAGTATATACTAAAAGAATTATATATAGGACAATGAGTTTATATATCTCTCTAACGGAATCTAAGTTTCATTTATTTTTAGGGGCTGATCGGGCTTATTGTAATCATCTCATCTAGTATCTGTGCGAGGAATACGTAATATGTGCCTAAAATAAGCTTCGTAAGACAACCCTATTGATAAGTCTAGAGATCGATAGATATATATAAATGCTACTTAGAAAAACCTTTATTTATATATTGCAGAGCCTTATATAAGTCAGTATAGTAAGAATCATTACGCATATCTTATAACTTCTCTATATTGTTCCCAGCTATAACATACCTCCTTTATCACTCCGACTGAATGGACTATTGAAAATTGATTATTCGCCATGAAGGTTGTCGCAGTCTTCGCTTTTGCTACCTTCTCCTCCTTCGGTTTCGCCCACGATGCTGCGGATGCTACCGAGTATGTATGCCGCGCCGAAGCGTATTCGACGATTGACAAGCCTGAAACTATCAAGAAGTGTTGCACCAAGGCACATATAAAGGGCAGGCCAGACGCCTGGTATCCGGACACCACTTCTTGCGGGTCGCATTCCATTAGCCGTACTAGGTTCTCCGACTGCTGTAAAGGCGAGGGCCTTATTGTGTTGTCGATAAAGGTAAAGGACTCCTACTAGACTGGTATTGGCGCCTCTGCTAATCTACGGCTATAAAAGTCTGGCTAGTCTATAAGCTGCTAGTTAGGCGTCTCGTCGGCTTGCACCGCAGCGAGGCCTATCAACCATGTACAGACGCCGGCGAGCATCTCTTTTCCAGTTGGTAACCCCATTGAGAACAGGAACCCAGGGCGGAGCTGGAGACGGGGAGCAAGACGTGGGGTATGGCGCACAAGGCATGACGTCTAGACAAAGCGGAAATCGGGGGCGCGCATTGAAGGATACGCGCGATCGTAGTTAGTCCTCCATCGTTATCTATACTAAAGTCGTAGCCACTGTCGATTTCTTGGGAGCAATGATCTCCAATCAACTCTCCTTTTCTCGGGCGAACGGGATAGCGCATTCTCCTCTTCCACGACCTGATTCTTCCGAGCTACCGCTAAGAAAACGTCTTCGAGCGTTGCATTACTAATAGAGTAATGTGCTATCCCCATGACGGCTTTTCCGTGTTCGATCATTTCAATGAAGTTTGCAATGAGTGAAATACCACGTTCGCTACCTACTGTGGCAGGCAGAGTGAACCGAATTTGACCGCCCAGCATAGTTCGCTCGAAATCTGCTTCAGGAACGCGGCTATGGACCCAATCGACTACGAGCCCCATCTCCTGTGTCGACGACACTGGAGCAGTGGCGAGGACAAGACTAACAAAGTATTTGTCACAGTAGCGCTCACGAAGCGCTTGTGTCGTACCAATAGCTAAAAGTCGCCGCGCCATGATGACCGTGCGAGTGGCGAGTGCATCGGCTTCCTCCATGCTGTGCGTCTATATTCGTGTCAGCACTGTCATCTTTTCTGCCATGCGTAAAGGCTATACATGCCGTGAGAAGCACCGATTGATCTCCTGCTATGTCTTGAACAATGTTCCAAAATTGGCGTTTGGCGATGGCATCCATCGCTGTGGTGGGTTCATCAAGCACTAGGACGGCAGGAGAGCCCATGAGAGCTATAGCTAGCATGACCTTCCGTTTATTGCCACCGGACAACTTTGAAACTTGCGTGTCTCTGTGAGATGTCAAGTCGAGCCGTGCCAGAAGGTAATTCACGTTTCCTGAAATGTCCGAAATTCCTTTTACACGCGCATAGAAGGACAGTTGTTGACGCGTGGACATGAGATCGGACGCGTCGAATTGGGGACAAACTGTTCCGCATTAGGGCATAAAACCTGGGAACGGCAGTACCGCCCAATGGGTTTATAATAACGTACCTCCCAGATGTCTCCCGGACGCCAGGTTTCTGTTGTCTTCTTGACAGAGGGTGATTTGCCCTTTATCCGTCTCGACGTTTGCTTGGATCATGCTCACCAATGTAGATTTGCCAGCGCCATTCGGTCCCAACAAGGCTATGACCTGTCCCTTTGAAAGGCCAAAGGTAACGTCGTCGACAGCTCTATTGGTACCAAAAGATTTGCTGACGTGCAGGACACGAAGGGAGTCCTGATCGCTGCTCTCAGCACGCTCTTTTTCCTCTTGAACAGCATCTTCGAGAATAATTGGAGAAGATAGTGGCATGAACGCTAATTCAATATCGGTAGGCCTTTGGACCTGAGGTGCGCTCTTTTTTATGAGCCATCTCAAACTGGAGCGAGACCTGCCCATTTCCACCACTGTGACAAGTAGAAGGAGAGCAGCCACTTGGATCATGAGGTAGAGTAAAGGGCCAGCGAAACCATATAGTGAGCTTGTTGCGACAGGGTTGCCCCTGCTACAGCCCGCGTCCATGAGATTGAGGCCAACAAGTAGAGAGCGAAAGACATTGCCAATGGGCAGGACCAAATTGGCTCCAAAGGTAACGGCTGCTGAATTGGCATCACCGAGCTGCGATTGTCATGTTAGCCATTTCAATGCTACATAGGAGCTCAAGCTGGCACGCTTCGCGCCCGGTGAACTTACGTTGACAGCAAAGCCCATGGCAACCCAAGAAAGCATACCTACTCCAACAGTGGCCAGATAGGCCTTCAGGGGCCCCTCCGTGTAGTGGGATATGACGTAGCCAGTGAGCGTAGCCGTCATACCATAGAGAGATAGAACGGGAAGAAGTATGACTATGGGACCGTTGAAGGTCACGTTAATAGCACTTATCAGCAACATGCTCGCAGAGCTAATGGCAATCCATAACAAGTCGAAGGCTGTGTATGCCGCCCAAAGTGGACCGGGCCTGATTCCGTTCGCATATTGCATTGCTCTGACCTGTCGTGCTTTCTCCAGAGCGGGATAAAGCACAAAGCTGGCTGGGTACAGGACTTGAAGAAGAGTGAATAAGAGCATATAGGCTATGCCGTTGAAGTCAGCAATCTTCAAATGCCATTAGCCTAATTCGCCAGCTTCGACACATTGGATTTCAAGACAACATACCTTGCGCATCTTCGGGATGAGCTCTTGCGTCGTCCGAATTTCGGTGCCACCCTGCATCTGGCTCCAAATCCCTAGTAACAGGGAACCAGATTGCTCACCGCTCGACAAAGTTCGGTAAGCAATCGTCGGGGCTTCGGTACTCGTTCCCGTGAAAATGCCGCCATAGCCAGCCCGGGTGGTGTTGCGAGCTATGAGGTCAAGTGTTTCTTTCCGCGACTTCTGCACTGAAACAAAGTCGCTATACGACCGAAGGCTAATGTTGGAAAACTCCACATACCCGGCCGTAAAGAGGTCGAATAAAGTGCCATTCGCTTGCTCCGGTGAGACCAAGAGCTGATCACAACCATCTCCACTAGTCGTACAAGAGTCATTCCACTTCAGCATTGTGCGCTGCATCGCGGAAGTGTCTTGCAAGGCGTCGCAGCTTGGTGGTTCGTATTCTTTCAGAAGCCCACCGGCAAGGTACGCTAGGCCTAGTGGCACCAGCAGAGCAAACAGATATGGGCTCCAGAATCTTGGAAGAACCGTCCAGCGCTTCCTGTATAGGGCTAAGAATTGTTTCCATGACGAGGTCGCTTTCCCTGGACTCATCTTGAAACTTGGATCGGTCATGTTTGACGCCGCTGAGCCCTGTGATGCGGCTTCCCGTTGCAGAATGTTGAGAAAAACGTCCTCAAACTGCGGCCCAGCCAATGCAACGTCTGTGATACCAGCGTCGAGGTAACTGCAGGCGACTTTTGATGCAGCAGCCGGGCTCGGCACATAGTAAATGGCCCTATCCTGGTGAACGGCGCGAGGATAGTTGGGTCCCAGTGCAGAGACCGCTAGTGGCACAGAAACCTTATACCCGCCACTGTGCAGGTCCTTGAGCTCTGCTGGTATACCCTGACATTTGACCGTTCCTTTGCAAAGTAGGACGATGTAGTCGGCAAGAACGTCAACTTCATCCAAAAAGTGCGTGGTGAGAATGATGCTTCGCTTTGCCCGTTGCTCTAGTAGAATTTCCCAGATTGTCCTTCGAGACAAGGGGTCCAATCCAGATGTGCATTCGTCGACGAGACATATTGAAGAATCGCCAGTAAACATGCACGCAAGCTGCAGCTTCCGCTTCTGACCACCGCTAAGGCTGCTTGCCCTGAAGTTTCGCTTGAAGGCGAGGTCGCATTGCTCTATCAGTTGCTCGAGTTCGTGGGGCGAGCTACGGCCGGACTTGACAATGTTCCAGATCTTGACATGTTCCGCGACCGTCAAAGTGTCCCAAAGGATGTTGCGCTGGGGGCAAATACCGATCTGTGAGGGAGCACCTTTGATGGAGACAGAGCCCCTGTCGGCGTTGGTGAACCCGGCCATCATGTGTAAAAGTGTCGTTTTGCCGGAGCCATTGGGCCCTACAAGGCATGTGATCTGACCCTTTTGTGTCTGAAAAGTGACGCCGTCTACTACGGCAATCCTTTTCCGGGTCCCTTTGCAGCAGCAGCAGCAGGTTCGCGACAGACAACTGGCGGTGGAGTACGTCTTTGTCATTGACAGGACCTCCAGAGCAAATCTGGAAGAGTCCGCAGAGCGAGGCTCAAACTTCCTTTTTCGATAGTGAACCCCGTGGATCACCTTCTCCATTGCCATTGCTGCGAAAAGGTAAAGGAAGATGTCGATGACTAGGAAGTTCAGCAGTTTGCTTTGGCTTACCTTGTATGAGGAAGAAAACAGACCCGCAGCCTCGGGCGGGAATTCGGTGATGGCAGCCGGGAGCCCGGAGAGTTGCCAGAGGCTCATTTGTTGCGTGAAGTAGACATTATTGGCGCTGGGAAAGAGCAGAGACAACGCTGCTACTGCTGACTGCTGGGGGTGTGGTTTGCTTTCGGAGGCGTACATTTGCGCGATGATTGACAGTAGAGCGAGTAGAAAATTGACACAAACCGCAGATAGACGCGCCTTGGAAAAGAAGGAGGCGGCAAAGATGACAGAGCTGTTGATCGCAAAGCCATTCATTACTTGCCACCCAATGATTATACCAGCGCTCTGCGTGGGGAACGCTAGGCGTTGGTATATGAAGCCCATGGCTATGTAAGTTGGCAGAGCAGCCAGGTCGGTAATTACGGCCCAGCTTACGACACGGCTGTATATGGAGCTCCTTCCGCCCATGGAGTCGATGAGCTGAGACATGCCAGATTCTCTTTCGGACGTGATGAAGGAAACGAGACGATAGACAATGCTGAAGTGGACCAGGACTAGGGCAAACGCGTAGATTCTCGCGATGATGGCCGCATTTGTGACCATGCTTGACTGCTCCATTTCTCCTTGCTGTTCGGGTGCAAACATGATAGTCTCGGGCACCGCCGTCGAGTTCGTGATGGCATTATTGATGGCGAGTTGCAATGGTAAATATACATCTTCCTGATCGCTCTTGTGTTTCTTGAAATCTCGCGCCCGGTTGTCCCGAGCAGGATCACCGCGGATTATGTATTGCCACGTGTGGCTGCTGTTTCGATGGGATGCTTCTCGCGTTGACGAGGCTGTGAGAGGCGAATCTTTGAAGATGACGATGGCGTGGCAGTCGCTGACTCCGCGTGCGTTCGGTAGGCACACTGATTCCAAGGAGGATTCGTTTCGGTATAAGGCGACCCTGTTCTTCGGGAGGGTTTCGGTAAAGGTGTCAATGATGCTGTCCACATCCTTGCCGACTTCTGGTGGTCGTACGATGACGAGCTTCTTATCCACTACATCCGCCAACGGGCGGATAAGGGACGCGTCCGAGATCCCGACAGCATCGGGGCTCTGGAGGAAGGACGGGATCGACAAAAGGAGGGCAAGGATGGTCGTGGGAAAGAACCAAGTAGAGAGAACAAAGCCAGCTGGACGTCGGACAGTGGTTGTGAGGACATTTTTGTAGATGAGGCCCCATGGCTGGCAAAAAAATCGGCGCATATCCGGCGGACAGCTGCGGCTTTCTTTGTTGCACCGGACGGGGGTTGTTGAAGACGAAGGTGTCTTGCCTTGGGACAGACACTGTCTCGGGACCACCAACTCTTATTATTATGATGGCCTGGGGTCGAGAGATTGTAGTGGTATGACACCAAAGTTTATAGACCCTGGGTTTCTACAAAGGGGGTGGGAGAGCTATCGATTGGGTGCAACGCGCATCACAGTCCGGTGCGATACCCTCACTCGGCCCCACAACCCAGCCTTGCGGCTCGGCCGTTGCGATCGTTGCTGCGAACGCCGGCTTCAATTGATAGCAACACAACACTACGTACGGAGCACGAGCCATGGTGGAGTTGGATGCTGGCTGGTTCCGCCTGCCGCTGGGGCGCGATGCGTTCAGCTTCATCAGCGACCGTCCGCAACTTGACGTCAAGCTGGTCAGGGACTCAGGGCAGAGATCGCCGCGATGACGCGTGTAGGCCGTGCGAGTAGAACTGTACGGGGCATTGGGTTGCGTGCAGCCCTGTGCATGAACAAGGGGGCAGTATGCGTGTGGTAAATTGGTAGCTCTCATGCATTGATTGTTATTGGGAATGAAGATGGGTGCGGCAGTAGTCCGCGGGCGGAATCAATCCTCCTACGTAGGAGGTGGCGCCGTAGCAAGGGTCTACTAGGTTATGAGCTACCAAGGCAATAACGCAGGTACACGGCTGGTATCGGAGCGAGTACCGGGACACTAACTTATTAGGTGTCGAGCTAATCTCGTTGATCTGCGTCTAGAATCTGGTCTGGTCAAGATCTGTTGTTCGGTTACCAGGGCCAGTCGCCAAACGTAGTGCGTTTGATGCAAGGCACGACACGGCACACACACCACAGAGTTATTAGCCACCAGGGGCGCAACGGCCCCAGCCGAGGTGCCAAGCCTCGGCAAGACGATGCATACGTATGTGCGTAGTAAGTTAGTACGTAGTACTAACTAGTACGAAGTCCTCTTTTTCGTGGCCCTTGTTGGAGTGGGGGGCCATGCAACTCGTTGCACCTTGTTGATTCATCAACCCCTGCCGTATCGAGGACTCGTCCGATTGCACTCGGAGGGCTGGCCCCGATCGACAAATGCAAAGGTCAGAGGGTACTTCGTACGTGCGTGTACCTTCCCGGCATGACATCGTACCCCAACTGACCCATGGACTACCTACCTTACCATGCAGCCCATCAAAGCAAAGCTGCAGCATCATGCCAGTAGAGAGGTATGGTGCGTGCATCGCGGTCTTCCAGCCATGACAACGCCGATGACGATGGCCACTCTTCTTCGTGTGGAGCCCTTCTGGAGGCGGGTCGGCGAGACCCCTGTTACGCTCATGTCGGTAAAGCAGGAGTACGTGGACTTTTACGTCACGCACGCGCGGCAGACCCCGCCAAAGGTCCGGAGATCAATGCCTCCTGCCAGTCTGAAGTTGGAATTGTGCAAGTGCCAGCAATCCAGTTTTGTTGCACGCCGTCGAGAGCTGTCGCCGGGCGCTTTGCTACGTAAAAAAAGGTCCCCCCTCCTGCTTCGCAGCGACAACGGCACCCATCGCCTCAAGTGGGGACACCGTCCGATCGTGAATTGCAAATTGTTGGGCCGGCAGACATGACGAGTAATAACCAGTCAGTCGTGGGTTGTGGTCGCCTGGTGTGCGTGCACACGTTCGTGGCCGACAAGAGTGCGTGGGCGCGCGGGCTGGCAAGGCATTTGTCGTTGGCTTGTAGATTACCTATGCCTCGCCTCTCTTTCTGTGTTCCTTTTTTATTATACGGCGTACTGAACGACGGGCGGTGCAGCCGATTGCCTCACAATGACCCCGCAGCTTAGCCGCAACGTGCAGAGCGCCCGACGCGAGTGGCTCAAATGTAGGCACTCTAACGAGAGCGACTCGAGCGTGCTGCAAGTAGCCGTATTCAGGCAGAGCAAGGAATTCGGTATTGGAGTAACCCAATATTCGCACTACAATAAGTCGGCCTGGTGGCCCAGGGCCAAGGTTGCGGTGCCTCGGGCCGCCATGCAAACACAATTCTTGACCAATAGTGGCCGATCTCGGGTCGCACTAGTTATGCATCTTGGAGAATATAACACTCCCCTTAGATTTATCCTTATAAATCTAAGTCAGGTTCAGGCCTGATACCCTCCCACTGCCGTCTTTGAGAAACTGAGTAGGATGTAGCGGGCCCGGGGAAGTCGTGTCTTCTAGCCACGACTCCTCAATAATCTACTTATCGTTAAAGACGTGCTGGAGTATAAGTGCATAGCTCTATGTCATGTCGGGGCGACGGATAATATGAGTTTTGTTGTCGATAGCAGATAGCGTTATCTGCCTGTAGCCGGTATCGAAATACTTGCCCTCTATTTCCGAGATGCTGACCGATGGTCCTTATAGATTCTCGGGTCGTTCTAGATAAAATTTGCTAATAGCCTCCGTGAAACGCTGCTTAAGTGGGAGGCCCGGTGCATAGCTGCTATGTCTATTAGTGGCATACTTTATGGGTATAGAGTATAGCAATAGTCGCACAAACCTCTTTGAAATATTGATGAGCTCCGATTCTAGGATCGAGAACTTGTCGGCGATGAGTTTCTAGGCAATATTTAGTAGCGCTACTAAGGAATCGTCTCTATTATAAAAGATAACGAAACCGAACTTATTATTAAGAAGCTAATAGACCTAGGTCTTGAAACCGATAATGCTTCCGTCATGCCGATATACGACGTGGCCCCTAAAGGTACTCCTATATTAGCTAAGGCCGTAAAGTAGAATATCTAGATTACCGTCTATAATTAGGTTCGAGATTATCCTAGGCTTTCTAATATCTTAATGCACCTTATTAGGAAGTAGTTATATAGTATTAATTAGGGCTTAGATCTATTTTACGTAATCGCGCGTACTTAAAATTACGGCAGCCAGGCTACTAATATCTATTAGAGGCATAAGTATAGTTTCGTTATACTAACCGGTTCCGTTAATAAAGATATATCCTTAGGCGAGCTAATAGTTCGATTTCTAGGCGTTAGCGAGACTAAAATAAGTAGAAGTCATATATAGCGGTTCCTATAGTAATTATCTTATTATATCCTTAAGCTATTACTAAGTGACTTTCTCTATAACATACGATAGCGTAATATATATATATTTACTATAAATAAATCTTATCTATAGCTCGAATAGGAATTAAAGATTTCGTATATTACGAACGGTTTCTTATATAGTGACTAGCGATCTATCTTTATCTCGCGTAAGTGATCTATTATAATAAGGTATTCTAGTGCGATAGCTAATAGCGTCGTTAGGGTTAGGTATTTAGTCGCCTACTTATCCTATACTAGGAAATCGTCTTTAAGTATACTAGAGATTAGTATTAATTACTTTTTCTCTATAAGATTATAAAGGGATTTATTTTGCATTAGAATAGAGAGGCATGCGGCTATTTATGCCTTAGTGGTCGAGCCCGCGAGGAAGAGGGTGTCTAGTGTTACTTTCTTATCGGGTAGCCTCGCGAAACTATAGCCCTTTGAGCGTCGCTTTCTTAGTATACGTAAACTTCTTAACTCTGACTGTGCCGTACTGACCTCGGAGAATACGTCTAGGCTATCTACGACGGCAATAGAAATGCCAGGGAGATGCTAGAAGTCCATTTCCCCCTCTACAAACTTTGCCATATCGTCCGTGAAAGGTCTAGTCCTACCGGAGGCTCCATTCTCCGCTAAATCGGCAGGAGCGCCAACCACGGTAAGATAGTGGATGAGACTGGCCGAATAAGCCACTCGGAACTAACCTATAGTGATAAGATATCCGTGTAAATAATGTGATTTAGTAGAAGAATTAGAGATATGATTGGAAAGATGGGAAACTAAAGAAATAAGCTGCACCCTGACGGCAAAACCAAGTCTTTTTATATTCCGTCTGCAACCGAATGTATTAGAGAACAACTTTTCAACGCGAGGGCGAAAACAAGAAGTCCGCAGTTGTCTGTGCTGCGACTACTGCTTGAAATCTCCGTCCTGGTCAGGCAGTGCGCGAGACCACGATTCGTGGCAGCTTAAGTTCTTCCTATCAACTCACAAAGAACTGGAATTTTTTTCTGACTTTATGCGCAGCGTGATCCACTTCTGGATTGAAAACACCGAGAAAAGACTTCAATCAACTTGGACAGCCCTCAAAACACGAAATACGAGATGATTCTATATGAGGGTGTCGGTTGCCTTTTTGGACGCATCAAGCTTGGTCTCCTGCAGTGGGGCAATGACGCATTTGCTATATGGGCTACAACACGAAACCTACGTATCCCGCGGCGCAAATGAAGCTGGCACCCACACGAGTAATGTGTACCATGCGACGAGCCGCGAAGCGACGGTAGTATCTCGGGTCGAAGTGCCGTCGGGCAGATCCCG
This sequence comes from Purpureocillium takamizusanense, assembly GCF_022605165.1. Lineage (NCBI taxonomy): Eukaryota > Fungi > Ascomycota > Sordariomycetes > Hypocreales > Ophiocordycipitaceae > Purpureocillium > Purpureocillium takamizusanense. The sequence goes on along the minus strand of NC_063080.1, from coordinate 559,660 downwards.
GGGACGGGATACACTACACCGGATCGGATGGGCCGTGCACGCGGTTCGCACTTCAAGCGACGGCCGCCACCACTGTGACAGTGCCGCATCTGGTATAAAGGGATGAATCTCAGCCACGCTCAGCTTCTAGGCGATGTGTCAAAATACCAGCCCGCCGCTTCCGGGTTGGTGCTCGGTAGTTGAGGGCCGAGTGAGCGCCGGCACCGCCTCAATGCCCACGTGGCCAAGGAAAAGCGCGGCAAAGAGGCAAGTAGCGGCATGCGGTACGGCAATATCAATCGACTCGTCAACAATACTCAGCTTTTGTGTACAGGAGGAACATAAGCATGGTGCGTCGAAATTCGCGGGTGACCGAGAGAGGCGGACTTCCAAGCTAAGGGAGTGCCATGTTAACGATGAATTCAATCTGGGGGAAAACGACACGAATCGCCCAGTACGTATTGGACGGGAAAGGGTCTGCACTGGGGCTGTTTTAGATGCGACATGTGACCTTTCAGGCTGCTTTGGCTGTATAGGAGTCAAGAATGAGTGCCTGTGTACGACGTTGTCATCGTGGTCTCGGTCACCCAATTGTCTACCATCATGCGTATGTTGGTCGCCACGATGAAGTGTTCTTGAAGCGCACGTTGTGCTTCAAAAAACACGTATCTTCTTGGGCAAGAACAGTAGGGGCCGGCATTTGCACTGAGCGTTCGGATCTTCGGGATAGCTAACCCGTCGGAGGATCAGTCTGGCCGTCCAACCCGGGCCGATAGCCGTGCCGATCATCATGAGCTAGCATGTTATGGATCCCCCTATTCTCCCTGTGTGCCGGGGCTAATCCCCTTATGTAGACCTAGCTGAGAGCGAATGAGAAACGGGCTAGGACCCCCTAGACGCCTAGTATATATAATACACGCAATTTTAGGTATAAGGTGAGGTACCGCTATCGCGGGCTACTTTTCTACGTATACTACTACGGGCCGTCGCGTCAACGCCGGCGGTAGCGTTAGGACTTCGGAACCTCATAATAGCTGCTAGCGGTATTATGTGGAACGGTGTGCAGCCTCAGGCCTTAGTCTGAGGCCATATAAGAGATGTCATGTGGCTCCCAACTGTGGAGTCGGCTCCCTTTTGCCATTGGAGCCACATACATCTCAACATACACGAAGAGAAAGAGTTATAAGTCAGCCCTCTTACCGCTCTATTACGTATAATAGAAGGTCAGACGGCGGTGATAACTGCTATTGAAACGAACTACAGGCTGTATAGATAAATATATATAAATTATTCATTAATAGCCAGACGTTACAGTAGCCGCGTATTGGAACTTTCTGGACCCTCGTCTCAATGGCCCAATCGGCCCGTGACGCCGCTGCGGCCCGGGCGCCCTCAACCCGCGACTTCTTGACGCATGTTACCCAAGGGGCATTCGTCATCGGGCAAGACTAGGTCGTTCCCGTTTAGCACACCAGTCCGGCCGGTTCAAGCCGTCTCGGCACTGCTCGGCCTGGCCGGGCGACGGATTCGCCCTGCGATGACATGGCAACACTACGCCCGTCGAGTCGAAACATGGCCTGCCTAACTCACGTGGCGCTTAATGGCCTGGCGGCGCGAGGGCTTAAGTCATACGTAACGCTAGACACGCGCTTTATACTGTACATTTATAGTGTATTTACTAAATGGTCCGGATGTAGGTGGCTCAAGCTTTCCCTATTGTTGAGAGGCATTAGTCAGCCTCCCTGTTTGGGGCTCCCGGTTTGGGGGTCCCGGTTTGGGGGTCCCGGTTTGGCCCTTCCTCGTTTGGGTCTGCAGCTATATAGCTGCATCTCTGCAGACCGCAGTCATAGTCATAGTCTCTCCATATCATCCTTTTGAGCCTCATTGTGCTGTGCCCCCTTTCTCACCTATTAATATAAAATGCGCCCTCAGCAGAAACTTCTCACAGTCGTAGCCTATAGCATACAACCCTTACTACTGGACCAGCTCCTGCTGTCGAAATACCATGCCTAGGCCTGAAGAACCTATAATCCGGGCTTTTGATGCGATATGGGAAGATGTAGAGGAATGTCTCTACCTCGATACCAAGGAGGAGGCGGAACAGACAAGGAAGCTTCTCAGACAAGAAAGACCAGGGGTAGGTGCCTCTGTCTTGAGCTTCCAAATGCGTTACTTGCTAAAAGAGAGACCTCCTAAGGTCTGTCCTTATCCTGGGAAAACTGTGGGCGAGCATGTCTATGGCACGTGTACGTCCCGGTACTTCAAAACTGTAGCTGAGGGACCCCGCTGGAAATTGACTCCCTGGTTTACCTGGACCGCATGCCATGGAAGTGCACCGGTACGTATCAACATAAACGACTGATAGCCCGGCGTTGCGACTAACGGCCTATATGACAATAGTGCCCTAAGCCCTTGGGAGGTTGTTCTATCGAATATCGCAACAATCAATATAGAGCCGCGGATTGTTCGCTTCCCAAACAGCCGCTGCCAACGGACCCGGCGAAATTGGAAGAATTGAGAAGAATGTTGAAGCGCGCGGGAATCGAGGTGGAGATTTGAAACTGAATGGGATTGTCGAGGAAGTGGATCCTAGATACACAGGTATAAGCAGCTGTTGAATCTTCCGCACGATAGCACAATTCCAGACACTATCACCGTTAGACACAGCCCTTAGCTGCACGACAGCCGTAAGTGTTGTTATCGAACATTGAGCCCCATTGTCCTACGCGTGTGAGTGTCAAGCAGGCCGTACACTAGGGAAAAAAAAGATTCAAGTATTGGTGCAACAGACATGAAGATGTTTCAAAATGTATCATTACGGTACCAGACGAATGAATGCCAAATGCTAAAGTACATTCGCTAGAATAAGGGCAAACGAGTGTCCAAAATGGAGTGTTGTTGATCGAGTCGAAAGTATGTCTCAGTTGCGTGTTATAGTCTTGTGATGCACAGCAATATTTGGGTCAAGTAATACCTGACCGTAGAATAGTCCGCAAATCTCCGAGCGAACTGATGATTTGCACGCCGAAACCATTCAGTTGATGGCGATTTGTCGAGATCCTTGCTTCTTTGCCTTGGGTACGACAATGCTCAAGATTCCATCCTTGAAGCTAGCCGTGACAGCACCCTGGTCAATGCTGCCCGGGAAGCCAAAGGTGCGGGAGAATTCTCCTACGGTGCGCTCCGAAAGCCAGTACTTGGCGGTGTCGGATGGCTCTCTGTTGGTGGCCGCATCGGTCTTTTGGCTGGCGACGTCGGTAATAGAGTAGGTGTTGGTGTTGGGGGCTTCGCCCTCCTCCTCCACAGTGGCGTGATGCGATTGCTCATCGCCGCCCTCGGCAATGGCCTTGGACGCTGGAGCACCCTTGACAAGGCCAGCAGCGGGTGGTGTGCCAGACGTGTACGATCGTTCCACGCGGCCACGCACAACCATGGTCTGCGGCTCTGTGAACTCAATCTGGACCTGCTCCTTGTAGACTCCAGGGAGCTCGCCGTGGAGCTCATACTCGTCGACGGTCTCGCGAACGTCAAACTTGGGCTGCCAAATAGACAGCACTGATTCTCGCCGATGGTTGCCGTTTCCGCTTCCGCTTCCGCTAGCCGGTCGGGAGTAGGCGTCAAACTCGTCGAGAAGGCGGAAGAGCGGCGCGAAAGACGCGTCGGGGTTGTAGAAGTTGCGTGGGAAGAAGGCCATTGCGCGCGTTTGAGCAATAATTTTACTCAGCTGGACCAAGGGTCGCTTCAGGTTGCGTGATAGTGTTTGAGGAAGTGTTGTTGATCTGCAAATATGAAGAACCAGTTGTTGCTGTTGTTGTTGTTGTTGGTCTTTGTGTGTGTGTCTGTGCGGATGGTTAAGCATGGCTCGGTGTACGATGGCTAACACCTTTATGTACACGTTAAGACGCTGAGGCGGCGACGAAGGGAGAATGGGGTATCGAAGATTCGAGATTGGAGTAAGAGAGCCGTGACGACATCATGAACGAACAGTCGTGGGCATCTGAAGCGACATTGTAGCATTCAGGCGCACGTCGAGACGATGCTGGCGCTGTGTGGAACCTTCTAGCACCTACGAGCAACTTGTGAGCCCCTGCCCCCGGCGGCACCACATATCACACGTGGCGGGACATTGGGTACCGGCAATGCACGGGAACATTCGCGCAACATGTGAACGCTCGTGCTCTGGACAAACGTCAATTCATGGGCGCGTGCGGCGAGGGTTGGGGTGATGGAATCGTGTCGAAATTCGACGGCTCAGTACGGGCTGAGATGGCTGGCGTCGGGCGTGCTCGCGTTACAGACGACAAGGGCCACGAGATGGGCTGCTGCAGTAATGATGATGCGTGTGCCCTGGCCTTTACATCCGGCTGCCGCGTCGATAGTTCTGGAACGGACCGCCCCATGGTGGCACAATGGCCTCGCGCACCGCTACCATGATGATGGGGATGAGCACTCGTCGCTCGAAGCGACTGTCAGAAGGCTTCACGCCCCATGCCTTGCCAAAAGGGCGAGGCACGTTGGCAGCCTGCTTCCCTGATGGAAATGATAACAAAGGGATGCGCATAGCGACGCGGCATCACCAGACGCAACGCCAGCAACAAAGTTTGACCCAATCTGCATTTATTACGCTGCCAGCGACAGCCTTGCCATGGCAACAATCCAATCGGCCACCTCCCTGGGTCGAGTTGCATTCGGCGCATGCCCAGACTCGATTTCCCTCACGGCGATCCTGCCACCGCCCATTTGCTTTTCCATCATGGCAACGCTTGCCCTCTGGAGGTCGGGCTCCTGCGCGAGGTCTTTGGTGCACAGCAGATATGACACGGGCACGTCTTTGAACCCGGCGTGGCTCAGAGTGGCAGGAAACGTCGAGCCCGAATGACGGGTGCTCATGTTGGCCCACCTTTCGGCCTCTTGCTTGGTGGGCAGATCGTTGAAGATGTTGGCAGCCGCTGCCGAGGCGTCCACCTGATGCAACCACCCATCCTCCTGTAAGCGCGGGTGTCAGCCAGCCCTAGACACACATGCCAGTAGATTTACTGCACGAAGACAGACAAGACGTACATCGAGCCGAATCTCGAATGGCGATGCCCGAGGCATCATGTTATCGGGCATGATGACGCTGGCGTCGGACTCCCCGACGGGCAGAATGATGCACGAAATGTAGGCCAGCCTCACCAGACCACCCGGCTTGCCCTGCCGCTGCCTGTCGGCCGTGCTGAGTCCCCTGGTGCTCTCCGTCGCGGGTATGCCGCCGTACGAGTGGGCGACGAGCACGATCTTCCTGCCAGCCTCTGCGTGCCTTGAGACCTCCGAGGCGATGAAGGCGGCGTCGTCTTGCATGGTGCCCGGAGTGTCAGTCTTGTAGCCGACGCTGGGCAGGCGGAGCGCCTCGATCGAGAAACCCTCGCGGGTGACATGGGCGACGACGTTGTCGTACAGTTCGGGCAACGTGAAGCCGCCTGGCACGATCAATATTGTGGGTTTGTCCATTGATGGGCTGAAGAGCACGCGGCGTGACAAACGTGTATTGGACACAAACAGCTTGACGACAAGTTCCCCATCGACAGTATGATGACTACTGCTGAAGAAGATCCGGCGTTGTTGCCCTGCCGACCGCGCCATCGATAATAGGCAAAACACATCGCGGGGTCAGAAGCTACGCCAGAACTACAAAAATTGCTCGCATCGGGTCTCTGCTCATGATTCCCCTCCAAATGCCATAGCTCATTAGTTGGGCACAATCCTCAATCTTGCGCACAGCGCATCAGGCAGGATCGTGGCATCGACCAAGCCCATCTGCACCATGTCACCCCAGAAGACGAGGGCATGCTCCTGCGCGTAGCGCAAGAAGTCGAACTTATTATCGGTCCCGCCGCCTTGCTCGGCTTCTTCGAGGGTCGACCCCTCGCTGGTACGTCCGTCGCTCTCATTGATAAGGCCAGGAATCCTGGCTTGAACCATGGCCCAAGCAACCCAGTGGGCGTTGTTCGCCGGGCGCCAAAGGCGTGTCTCCTCAAGCAGCTCGTCGACTTTCCGATCTACCCGCCCCTCACGCTCGCATTCGACAGCACCACACTCGACAAGACAAGGTCGTGCATTAATCGTGACGGGCTCGCCGGGTATCAATGAGAATGTGGGCTCAAGCAGTGCCCTCCCAACACTACCGGACGAAGGGCAATTCTTAACGGGATCGGACGGAGAAGTTGGGTCGTCGTTGAAACAACGTGGCCTGTGGTCGAGATAGGCCTGGATGAACCGCCGCTGCTCTTCTCTGGTAGGGTATCGCGTGAGGTAACAAACGGGGTCGTGGCTATCATATGTCCACTCTCTGAAATGGTTGGCGAACTCGTATCCGCGCGTGTTTGGTCCCGCGTATTCGTAATCGATCAGCATCATTCGTCCCCCCGCCTGGTCAGCCCGGACGAGTGGCGAGACATCTTTCTGTGATTGCATGCGCAGAATGTTGCTCGCATGCACCTTGACCATGACACATTAGTACTTGAGCGGCGTGCTGTCGCTATATCAATGGTAGCCCACATCGTTATGCGCGAGGACGAGGCGCTTGCTCATGTCTGCTTCGCCTCCGTGCGCCGCATTCAGATAGGCCCTGTACTTGGCCACGGCCTCTATAAATTGTGTCCACGTCGTTCCGCAGACGTAGCCATTCGTCTTCCAAGCGTGAGAGGCAGATGTGATCGTCTTCTTTTCCGCTTCATTGTCGACAAAGGTGGCAACTTCGGTCGCCTTTTCGAGCCACTGGTCCCAATTCTTCCAGACACCTGGGCCGTCTTGACGCTCGCAAGGGAGCAGCCCGATGCCGTCGTGCAACTCTCTGAGGCACCGCGCAATCCGTCGTGACGCTTTCGGTTCGCAAAGATCCAAGGGCCTGAGGGCTATGGCGGCCTCAAAATACTCCTCGATGCGACCGTTCCTGAACGTTCCCAAAAGTCGAGGGCCCAGTTCCTTGCCGGCCAGCCTCCGAAGGACTCTGAACTCACTTTCGCGATCGATGAGATGTTCGACATGTCTTCCGTAGATGCGGAGCAAGACCGCCTGGGGTCGCTGGCTACACTCATGTTCATCGACAACAACTGCAGTAGGGGTAACCACGTAGATGAAGTTGGTCAAGGCGTCGGTGATTTGCTCAACAGTGATGGCGTCGCCGTTCCCCAGAGGCAGGAGTTCCCAGCCCTTGAGACCTAGTTTTTGAGCCATGGAGATTACCTGGTTCTTGAAGCTGAGCCACGATTCGCGATCATCTGTCCCAGGCTTGGGCTTGTCAAGCCAGATGTCACGGTTGGGGACAATGCCATCGTCATGATCGGCGGCGGTGCCTGAAAGAGCGCTGAGCTTCTGGGAAGAGCCGAAGGTCATGATGGCGGCTGCGATATCGACCAAACTCGGATTGTCATTGTCACCAGTTGTCTTCCAGAAATTTGTAAGTGATCAAGTCGATTCCATTGAGGCACCAAGCGTTAGAGGGGGTCCTAGACTTTCGTGACGTGAGGAGCATTTGCTGCCGCCCCAGCCAGCTGGTGGCCAACTGCCAAGCAGGCGTTCTGGTCGTGGGTCGCGTCCGGGCGATCTCGCATTAGACCCGCGCACCAGCTCTTGACCAACGGGCGGCGGGTAATCATTGAGATCTCCGCCAGTCACGCCCGACCCACGCAGTTGCCCTGAACGCCATGTTCCAGGCACCCTGTGTAACCCAGACAGCCTGGCAACAATTTTACTATTTGTACAACGGGCTCAGACTCTTGTGATTACGCCACCGGTAGCTAATGGGACAGTACGCTGCCTGTGCCTATTGCGAGTTGTGTCGTTTGACCAGGTCGAGACAACCACCCCCAACTTATACAGATGGACTAGTTGTATCTCCAGGCTACCAGCTATTATGTCATTCGTTAATATAACTGATAAATGCCAATTGACAAAAATTTATATGCGCTTATCTTGTACAGGCGTTATATACATGATGCAGAATAGCCTGCAATCCCATCTATTTATTAACGAACCTTTCTACCCTCTACACGTACAACCGGACCCACGTACTTCCATCTGCCCCAAATGAAGTAGTAAAACAAGGAACCCAGCAGAACCGAAGTAAATATCACAGATGACCAGTTGAAGTTGGCCGCCGTGATTGGATAGTATTGGGGCCAAAAACACCAGAAGAAAGCCCAGGATGAATAGACGATCGCAGCTATGTTAATTGGGATGCCGAGCTTACCCAGGCTGAATCGAGCCTTCGGGAGCGTCGTCGGATGACGAATTCGTCGCCATAATACGCAGCCAATACTGATATTGTAGCATTGCAGCAAAGCGACGATGTTGAGTGAGGTGAAAGCGTAAAACGCGACGGGACTTCCTAGGTATATGAGTGCCAGGCAGATGCTCGTAACGCAGGTGAGTATACAGGCATTGAGAGGCATATTGCGAGAGCTATCGACTCGCGAAATCCAGTTTGAGAATGGCAGTCCGTCATCGCGAGCAAAGGCAAAGAGATCCCGGCTAACGGTAGCGAGGTAGGAGATGTCGGCGAAAGTGAGCAGAAAGACAGTGAACGCGAGTATTGTGGTCAGCCAGGTCTGTGAAATTGCCTGACGAAGAACGTAAATGACGGGATACGCCGTCGGATCTGTAACAGCAGTACCAACGTCGAGGATGTGATAGCAAAGAGTGATCATGGCCAGGAAAATAAGGCAGAAGTTGAAAATATAGACGCTAATGATCGCCCGAGGTACGGCCATGGCCGCATCTCTGACTTCTTCAGACATGTGTGCTGCCTTAGGAGGTATATTAGTTAAAAGTACGATATCAGCCGAAGAATAAAGCTTACCGTGTCGACACCGACTTGCGTAAATACACCAGAAACTTGTCCAATCAGCACAGAAAGTGGCAGGCCTGACCAGCCTCCCGCATTGCTTAGCCTAGTCCAGACTTCAGCCGATGTTGTTCTAGGGGCGTTGACCCATATAGGTATGATGAGCGCAAAATAGACCATAATGTGAACGACGAAGAGTAGATTTTGGATGCGAGGCAATAGTCTCGAGCCAAAAACATTGGCGAAGAGTGTATACCCTATCACACCGATCACGAGGACTGTAGCGTGCCAACGTGGAGACTCGTAGGTTGGTGCGTTGACTATGATGATCGCTTGTGTGATTGTCGCCGCGAGAAAGACTCCCAGGACATTCCCGGACTGCCACGCCAGTGTTGAGATCCATCTTTTCCAAGTTAGCGCTATGTAGCTAGTAAACCTCCGATGTCTATCAGACTCACCCCGTTAAATAGCTAAGAACTTTCTGACATCTTTCGGGCGCAAATTCACTGACCCAGTGATATTGAGCCCCAGCGATAGGTGCTATACTGGCCATTTCGGCCAAGCTCAGGTATATAGGGCCAAATCCGAGAAAGTTCCAGAGCACCGCGTAAAGCAGGCCAGGGCGTCCCCCATTTGTAAGACCTGGGGTGACAGTGAAAAGGGTGATTTCCCAAATCGCTGTCGCCACTGCCACGAATGAAACGAAGGAAAGGAAGCGGAACTGCCGGACGAATTTCTGGTCGAGTCCCATTCGCTGCATGTCGCGTGCGTCATGATAAGTCGAGCGCGTCGAGTGGTTATTGATTGCCGAAATTTGATCATGGTAGTCCTCCGCAACGGAGATGGATTCGCGGGCGCCGTTTGTCTTCCCCTGTAACGCCGGTTCTGGAATGAGGTGAAGCATCATCGCGGGCGATTCCTGCAAGGACGATGCCAGGAGGGCCTGTACCTTGACGAAAGCGAGCGGCGATACACCAGAGCACGGCACAGGGAAGCCGCGGGCGGGATGACTGGCTCTTAATACACAGTATCGCACAAGTGTCTGTAAAATGCCGGAAACGTAGAAGCACAGCTGCACTCATACGGCGCCAATAGCCGGGCCGATGTCTGTCTACCGTAGAGCGTCTTGATCAAGTCTATCTTGACAATTCGTTGGGGCACCGCCTAAACGGAGCTGAACTTTGAACTAAGACATAGGTCTTGTGCAGTGGAGTTCTCGTCATCAGTTTGGCGAATAGTGAGCTTGCCCCGAGCTTCTGGTGTCACAACTGCCGTGCTGTTGGTTCCGTTCCCCAATGGCAGTCCAGCACTGGGTTCCAGGCACCAACATTGTCTTCCCGGCTGCGAGACAACCGGCTCGGGCTTTACAGAGTTTACTGCCGACACTCAATTCGGTCAGATGGCATGGTGGGTGGGATTCACCTCCGGTCAAGTGGGTTTGGGCGCTGCGCAGCGTCGCACTTGTTGGCCCCCACTACCGCTTCATCAACTCTACGCTACGACACCATATCCCCACCACGCGTAGGAAACACAGTCCTGGATAGGCATTAAGATCTCATTATCGCAATGTTGTATGGCGCTCAAACGCCAAATGAGCCGGCGTTAACCACATCAACTCTAATACCTCACGCTCAATTACCTGTAGGCAGAGCTGAGTGTTGGGTGTATTTAGCTGCCACGCCTTCCATGCCCGGTTATGTAAATGTTCGTACCCCAGTGGTGCATAGAGCTTAGCTTCAGTCTCCATGAAATGCTAGTTCGCTCGCAATTCTGCTTATGAGACATCACTATTGTTCCTACTCGTACAGGCTTGTAACAATGGGTGACGGAACGTCTTGGCTTGTCGCCATGGCTGGTGTCTTTCTGACATGGTCAACTATTGCCATTTTGATTCGCACAGGGAGCAAGCTACGAAGCGGAAGAATGGGCTCAGATGACTACACCATCTTTCTCGCCTTTGTGAGTACAGTCTCAACCCGGTAGAAGCAGGTGGCTAATACGGATATTAGGGCAGCATGATAGCGCATACCGCTTTAGTCTTCCACGCGGTCCGATACGGATACGGTCATTTGGTCAGAAACATGCCAGAGCAGCAACTGAGCGATATCAATAGGGTCTGTTTACCTATGACGTCTCATATTCCGTGTCTAATTCTCACGACGGTTAATACAGCTGATCTTCGCAAGCCAACTCTTATACATTCTCTGCATTGGCCTCTGCAAGGCCGCTTCTGTGGTATTTATTTCGAACTTGTATGGCTCTGGCTCTGTCCCTAAGACAGTAGCGATCCTCATCACAGCTACATGTATCTGGGCCGTGGCCTCAATCCTGATTATCGCCATCAGGGGTAGCATGAATCAACCATGGGATACGCTGGATGGGTCCAAAAGCATGGTAAAGCTTGACTGCACACACAAACAAAACATCGAAGAGCTGACCAGGCAAAGTATTGGAGATGGATGATAGTTGAGTTATCTGGACTGATACTTGAACTCATCCAGTGGGCGATCTCGGTTGGCATTGTTGTAGGATTGCGAATGAGGCTGAGGAATCGCGTTTCCATTGTTGGCGCCTTCTCATTACGTTTGTTGTGAGTTACACCTCCCAGAATTTGACAAGGCATGTTTATAACTATCAGGCTCCTCCCTCTTATTGTTTTGCGGATTCACTACATGTCCCCATCTTTGCATGAGAGCCCGAGTGCGACTGGTCTCGTCGGCGCCTTTCTGACTGAGTCAATTCTGCACTTGTCTATCATGTCGTCTTGCGTAGCAGCGTTTGGATGGTTCTTTCGCGCCTACCACAACGATTTGAAGGCCGCGCAAGAGGAACTGGTTCTGCCCTCCCACTCCTCAGAACATCGTATCCTACAATGATCACAACCTTGACCGTATTTTGGTTTCGGGCACTGATATATATACATGGTTATCGCTCTATTTGCTCACATGAGGCATGCGTACGGCGCGCTTAGCCCGTAGTCCGCGATACCTTTAACTCCTGGCGTAGGCGTGGCGCTTCATGATTTTATTGAAGAACGCGGTCCTGGTCAAATAGATGTTCATTCCCCAGGGACAGGCGCAAGCAAATACAGATAGCCGATGGACAGCAGCATCTCTCTCATAAAAGGTTGCGCTAGGTTTGTCAAGGATCAAGACGAACCGTTCATTTGGTGTCAAAAGGTGAATACATGTAAAAGTTCAACTATGTACAATCTCGCCACATTCTATGCCATGGACCGAATCCCGTCCGCACCGTCTTTCAAACCCCTATCACAAAACGATATATACATCAGGCTGAAGATGGTCGGCTCAGCCTTAGAGGCCACCAGCAGCACAGATCTTCTTGGCCTGGCTGGTATACTTGCGGTAGGCAGTAGGCACAGCCGACCTCTGCACGGATTGGCAGAGCTTCGCAATATCCATGGTCTTCCATCCCTTGATGGCCGTCATGCCGTTGAAGAACAACTTGGCGGAGCAAGCGGCGTCCATGTCGCACTTGATGTCCTTGTAGTACATGGCTCGCTGCTGGAAGATGCCGACACTGTCGTGGTCAGAGCCCATGCCGTCGTAGTGGTACTTCAGAGACGCCGGCACTTTCTTGTTGGCGAGAATCTTGATTTGCGACTGCGCGGATGTTAGTTAGCACGGCCCCCAGACTTGTGAGCTGTCGCATGGCGAGCATACCTCGGTAAGACCAGTGGTAATGGCCGCCTCGCAGCCCTGTCGGCCGAGCCCCTGCTTTTTGGTTTGCTCAATAATGGCGCGAGCGTTCTTGCTTTGGACAGCGTTGAGGGTCGGCAGGTTGCCTCCAGATGGGGGAGGAGGGGTGTTGTCGCCGCCGCCGCCGCTGCATTCTCCGACGACCATGTTGCTCGTGCCCGTCTTGACGTAGAAGTCGGCGACGTAGCAGCCATCGGAAGTCTTGTCCCAGAGCGTATCGCCCTTGACATTCTCGCCGCGCGTTTGGCAGGTAACCTTGACATCCTCGTTGAGCTTGTACGACTTGACAACCTTGAAGCTGGTTCCGGGACCAGAGCGGCAGTTGACAGTGGTTCCCGTGATGGGATACGCGCTGACCAGGGAGCCACCGAGGGCGACGGAGAGGGCAAGGGTTGTGAAATGCATGATGAAGATGATGAAAAGAAGAGGCGAGGAAGATGAAAGACTGAAAATGAAGTCGAAGCGAAAATGGACAAAGACAAAGGACAGGATGCGCTGTCTGAGCTGTGTGTCTATCGAGTGATGATGCTCCAGTCTGTGCTTTGGCGGACAGACGGGGCTCTTTTATAGAGGCACCGCGATAGATTCTCTCCATTCCCTCACCAGCATACTACAAACTCTGCCCTCACCAAACCGGGTCGTTGTGGTGGACTGCATTAGCCAGGAGAATTATTATTGCTTACTCCCAGGCAAGGCCGATCAGCGGTGCAGCAGGGCAGATCGCAGGGGCCTAAAATAGACCTTTTAGCCTCATCAGCATTGCAGCCCAGTAAAAAAGATCATCCGGCCAGCAGATCGTCGCCGTTATTGGCACGTGTATTCAGTACCAGGCAAGATGGGATTCCTTGCCTCGGGTCATCGCAGCGCAGCCGCTTTCTTTACTTTCTCAGGCCAAAGGTCGAGATGCTGAGTTGCGACATCAAGTGGCACCGGCAAGAGCAGAAAGGCGCGGTCCTCGGCGGGAGCATGCCGCCACTGCCTTGCTGTGTCGTTCGCGTCTGTGCTTCGTCGTCAATTGCCTGTGCTGTTGCACTCTCTCTAGGGCTTGACTCGTTAATGCCTGCCTGTCTCGAAAACGCCATGGAGAGTGAAGCCATCGTCGAGCAATACTCGGGGGGCGATGGACAGAGGGGGCAGACGCCAGGGCACACGGCACGTCGCTGCTCATAATAAGTCGGTGGGATGTTTGGTCCGACGCCCTGTAATTGCTGATGAGGGTTCTTTGGGGGCAGCAACGTGGGGCTGAATTGGCAGGGGGCACCGCACTTGGATGCAAGATGGCGGGATGCAAGGCACACGCCTTCAGCCGCTCGGCAGGTTTGTTGGTTGCCCCAATCGATGAGGGAGCTATATTTAGTTCGCCTGGCCTCCGCAATCAACCACAATCCTCTTTCGGCATGCAGTATGTTGTACTAGGTAGCAATCCAGGGGCCCATGCCTGGTTGTGAACTACTGCCTTTTTTTTCCTCTCAGCGCAGGCAGTATCGGCTCATCGTATGGCTGGAACTCGCTCGATGGCTTGGTAGATCATTGGTAAAAATATCGCGTTGCAGTATCGGAGGGTAATTAATTGAGTGGTAATTCTGGGCGGTGCGAGAGTAGAATATTGGGCACGTAACTTATATGCCTCTTTTTAGCTATAATACTATTTATCCTTGATAAGTAAATCATATATCGCAGTATCTCATTAAGGCGCTTTATTTATATTTACTCTACCTCTATAGCTCCTTATTTCAGGAGTAGTGCTAGGGACACAACCTGGGCTAGCGCGTAACGACCACTGAGTCCATCGGCGCAGCCGCCTGACTGCCGGCCTGCCTGCCTGCACATACATCCCGCCCGCGCGCCTACATCAACACCAACGCCTGCCGCAAGACGTTATCAAATGCCTGCATCGCGGTCTTACGGCAGGCCTCACGGCAGACCTGACGGTAGGCCTCGGGCGACGACGGAGACGGCATCACCGGGTGCTCGCGGCGGCGGCGGCGGCGGCGCGGCTGCTTGAGGCCGACCGGCGGCATCACGAGCGACGGCAGCGACGGCACCTAGCACGCGCGGGTGCCCGGCCCGGCCCGGACGGGTCTCTGATGTCATGATATCTTAATGAAATAGCGGAAACGCGCTTTTTGAGCGAATTGAGCCTTGCTGGCGCGCCGGCGCGGGCGCTGCGTTATGACGATATTGGTCAATTGAGATATCGGCGTGCGTTGCGGCGCGCTGGTCTCGTCCCATAATACGTGCGTACCAAAAAAGGCGACACGGTCTAGGGGTGGGGCGCGGACCTAGGAATATGGCGATAGGTTATGCCCGCAGCAAAACATAGTTATGCCCCTAGCACTACTCTATAAATATAGTCATGGTCTAGGGGACGATAACGGGAGGGATAAGGATTGGAATAGCTATAACCGAGGAGACACTCTATAGACGTGGATTGATCTATATAAGGGATCTTCCTTCTCCTTACATACCGAGTATCCATCCAACCTTATCTTAACCCGTTTGGACTTCGACGAAGCTTCTAGGTAATCACGAAACACTGACCATCGCATCGAAAGATCCAGGCCCAACCACATCCAGCTTTATAGAGGCGTACAACTGCGTTAGCTATACCGGCCTCTCCATTGGTGAGAGACAGCTATTGGAGCTCCATACGGAGTCATGCTGCCGCCATAGGTGGAGAACTCACAGGCATTTGGAACGCATCCATTCGAGCGAGGATGGCAGGGGCCATTGCCACATAGGTTGCTAAGCGTGGAGCAACCGCAATTGTTTTCGCGTTTACTGATAACGTTGCGAGGGGCCGCGGAGTCAAAGTCGCTGCCACTGACAGTAATCTTGTGGAAGCACTCGTCCTTGCTGAAGGCTGCTATGCAAATGTGTTCTGCATTTTTGGCGTCTGCGGTATCGAACGTCTTGACCACGTGTTCCATGAAGTCGAGAGCCTTAATCTGCTCCGTAGTCAGGGTTTGGTTTCTCTCAGCTCGGTAGTTCTCGATGCGTGCTAGTTGCTTAGGAGCAACATTCTTTAGATAGAAGTCCCTGTCAACAAAGGGATCCTGCCCAAATCCCACCACACCAACGGCAGTGGCGAGAAGCTGAGTGATAGTTGAAAAGCGCATAGTGAGCAATACCCGTAATAAGAAATACTAATAGTCGTATTGGCAGTGAGAAACTATTAGTGAATCTCGACGCCTTAAGTAGGGTTTTATACTTCCAGCTCGTTGCCCCGCTGGCATCCGAATGAGTGAGCGTGCTGTAATACGGCCAAATCATCCCACCGCTTCATCTCAATTCCCACCCTCCTTGGGCGGCAATATTGGCTGGACAGTCTTCGTTCTCACGACGGCACGGCGTTGGCATGGGGGTGTCGGCATCGTCGACGGTCTGGATCATATAAATGTTGTTCTCTCCCTGTCAGACGGACGCAATGTTTGCCCGAACCAGGCAGGTGTCGTTGGACGAATATATTGTGAATAATGACTGGTAACCTCTGTCGGGGCTATACTCGGATAGTTAGTCTGGATATGTTCTAGCTGCGCTCTGATGTCCATGTCCCTCCGATTCCCATTGCTGAGTCTAACAATATATATGCAACCCACATGATTCACACACCTCTTTCCACCGAATGCTCTTTTCGGAACCATCGATACTGGGCGTCGATAGCACAGGTCACCTTGCGTAGTGGGGACGGTTTCGCAAATCAGGCCTCGCGCGAGTCGTTTATGTTGCTCAATACGTCCTGCATCTAGAACAATCGATAGCGGCGGATACGTACAAGCATCGGCTGTGTCGGAACGGTGCAGTGAGGCGGAGCTTTCAATGTCTGGTCTGAAGAAACGCAAGGCGCAGTCTTTGAACGATGCGGGGAAGATCAGCAGTCTTGTCTCCAATCGCGATGAATCAGGGTACTTATTCTGCCCCCCTCATCTCTTGATGCCGAAATACGGTTACGGTACCTTTGCCAGATAATTTCCATCCTTGCCAGTGACTCTACGTTCTGGATGCAACCAGCCCCCGGACGGATTTGCGGTGCGCTGGCAGGCTCAAGCAGAAGCCGGCATGTAGTGTAAGCTCTGGTGATCAACGGAACCCTCCGGCCCCAAAACACCATGGGAGCGAAGAATCTGCAGGGCGTACTTTTTTTCGCCCAGATAAAGATAGACTAGGTCGGTGGATGGCCGAGACCTGGAGTAGAGGGAGGCAGATCGTGCTATGTTTTGGCCTCTTCCGGACCAGTTCTACAGCACGAGTCTTCTGTCTCTTTCCTTCTTATTACTTATTTTGAGTCACCAGCATTGGAATCCTCTTTGCCGCGACCCGATACTGCCGTTTATATACTCACGGTTGATGGTCGATACTTTTAGTCTGCCTGGGCGAATCCCTCTAAGCTAGGTAGCTATAAACGCCAGACTTTCTACACGCGCGCTTACAAGATGCCCAGGGAAGCTATTGAGCTCAGCAGCGACAGTGATAGCACTGATAAAGATCTTAGTCGCAGAAGTAGATCCTCCACTAGTCCGAGCTGTACTTAGCGGACCTGCTTGACCGCTGCCTACGACGTGGCACCGGAACCCGGTGCTACCGCGCTTCCCAAGGTCGACAATAAACTTGCACAGACGGCCGCCACTGCTCCCAACGGGAGCTTTCACTCGGCCACCGCGGCGATTGCCATCGAATATGATGCTGGGGCGTTCATCAAGACCGGTGGCGATAGGGCCCAGAGACCTACCGACCGCGCTTTAACCTAGGCTAGCGGCGGTGTTCACAACGAATTCACGGCCCTCCCTAACCACAGGCGGAAGCACAAGTCCTCCACCATGGCCCAACAAGGATAATATTGGACCTTCGTTCCTTAAGGCACAGGGTGGCGTCATCCTTGCCTCGGAGCTAACTCGGCCTCGGAGGGCGCTCTTAGTGGCTTATATGTCCTGGAGTCTGTTTTTACAGACATCCAAAAACCCTGTTCTTTATCTCATGATCGTTTCGTGCCGTGCTGTTATTATGGCCACCATTTTACAATACCGAGCCATTGGCCACATCGCAAAAAGGCAGCTCCAGCCTACATTGATTGACGAGTGCGCATGGCCAGAACGCGAAGGAGCCATACAGTTTTCATCATTGCAAAGTGGTAAAAAGCATCGACCACTTGAGCAATCTGAACTACCAAATCGAGATGAGCAAGGATTAATAGTGGTTGATTGGAACGGCCCGGACGACGACTTAAACCCTCGAAACTGGTCAAGACTCCGGAAGTGGACAGCTATTATTCTTGTATCGCTGCTAGCGCTTTTGGTCGGAATATGTGCTCCGATTGAAGTGCCGGTTGCGGAGCGTGCTGCCGACCAGTTCGGCATTTCCAGAATTGTTGAGTCACTTTCCGTTGCCTTGTTTCTGGCTGGCATGGGTATTGGCGCCTTAGCCTCAGGTCCACTGTCAGAGGTACTCGGCCGATCGGGGACCTATGCAGTCTCACTTTTGTCCATGTGCGTCTGGCTGGTGGCGTCGGCGGTATCGCAACACATCGGCCCACGACTAATATTTCGATTTCTGGGCGGCATTTCAGGTGCGGCACCCTTGGTCTGCTCTGGTGGTACTATTTCGGACTTGTGGGCACCACCGGACAGGATATATCCTTTCTTGTGCTTTGCTGTCGTTGGATTTGGTACCTCAGCCTTGGGCCCCGTTGTCTCTGCATGGATACCCGACTCCCCCTATCTCCACACATGGAGATGGGCAGAATGGGTGGCAGCCCTGCTCAGCGGCGTTGTGCTTGTTGTCTTAATCGTGTTCCAGCCCGAAACGTACTCACCGCTCCTGTTGTCATGGAAAGCGAGGCATCTACGGGGACTTACGGGACAAGATTGTTACCGCGCGCGACACGAGCTGGATAGAATGACGCTGCCCAAGCGCCTAAGGGTAGCGTGCATTCGACCTTTTACCATGGCTTGGAATGAGTGGACAATCAAACTCGCTTCACTATATCTCGCAGTTATTTATGCTGTTCTCTTTACCTTTTTCGATGGGTATCCCGCTATATACCAGGAAACGTATGGCCTCTCGACTGGCATGACGTTTACTTTGTTAGTGGGTATTACTATTGGTGCAAGCTGTACTGCAATTCTTGGGCCTATTGTTTATCGAAAAGGCGTATCGGCAGCGACACGATCAGAACAGACCCTACCGTATGTGGGACCAGCCACGCAGCTTTGGTTCGCCATGTTAGCAGCGCCGGGCTTACCAATATCTCTGTTCTGGATCGGCTGGACAGCTTTTTCATCCATCAGTATCTGGTCGCCACTTGCAGCCTCGGTTCTCTTCGGTTATAGTATCACTGGAATTTTCATTGGAGTGTCCATGTATATCATCGATATGTACGCACATTTTGCGGCGTCAGCCATGGCATTTACTTATCTATCTCGGTATACTATAGCAGCTATAATGACAGTAGCTGGCGTGCCTCTATATGAGAATCTCGGAGCACATTGGACCCTAACTTTGTTAGGCATTATTAGTGTCATCTTGACCCCTCTTCCCTACCTACTTTTTATATTTAATTCCGCCATTCGTAAGAATAGCAATTACATAGAGTAGATAAAGAGCGAGAATTCCCATTTTCACTTACTCGGTTCTTTGTTTCAGCACCTAAGCCTGCTAAAGCCCCTTAAGGACTGTTACCGCAGGCAAGCTACGCCCCCTGGCAGCAACTGAGACTAATTAGCAAATGCAGTCAGGCAGCCGCAGACGATGGAACGCATCGCGGCTACGCGACTGTAACGGCAATTGACCGGTACTGTGGCCCCTCTTACGCGGGCGCGCCAGGCCGTATCGCGAGCTTGAGTCAAGCAGAGGTGCCACAGACCGCGGCAGACTATGACCGACTTAGAGAAGTGAATACAGTATAATGCATGAGTGGCTATATGGAAAATGTTTGCAATTTTCGCCGCCGGGAAGGGATTAAGAGAGTGGCTGCGTGAACTGCCACTGTCCGATCTAATAAATTAATTTGTGAGTGTTATAGAGTATGACTTGGAAGGATATTAATGTATGCTTGTAAAGGAAGCCGAGCTGATGTCACGGCTTGGTGTCTCTGTTGAGCGGTGCAAAGAGTCCTCTTCTATGCCAAAAACGACGATTCAACCTGGCGGGGGGGGGGGGGTGCAGTCGTTTGATTTGAGCCTCTTGAGTTCACGATGGCGAGAAAGGACATTAATTGGGGAATTTATCATCAAGGCATTGTTGCACTCCCACCACAACTCAGCCTGCATGCTGCGCCTTGACCCCCCTTGGGTCTCCGTTCTCCTCTCAGACATCCACGCCTTTACACGACCGCAGAATCGCGCGAGCTCCAACAGTGAGACACAAAGCGATGCCGCAAAGAAGCCAACACCCTTTTCAGAAGATGATGCCCGCTGCTGAAGTGTTGAGCCAGAACATGTCATCAATGTCGAAGTCGAGGTTGCTAAAGTCGAACTGGAAGTTCAACTCATTGTCCGTGGCGTTTTGTTGCCCAAACGCGTTTTCCACCGATGAGCTTCCACTCCTACCTCCAACCTGCACATCGACCAGCGATTGAAGGTTGTCGCCGTTACCGTGGTTGTACAGTGATGCAGAAGGTATCTTCGACGACAAGATTCCGAGAGCTGCAACGCACCGCTCAGCGGACTGGCCGACTCTTGAGTATGCTTTCAGGAGCTCGATTGCACGATGCCATGACCTATCGCCACGCCAGGCACCGGAGGCCTCTGGCCTGTGGTCTATGGGCCGAAGACGTTCTGCCAAGAGAACAGTTGCAGCAGTGTAAACAACTGGGACGCATTCAGCAAACAAGTTAATCGTCGCAACACCGTTTACCATAAGACTCACATAACACAGCAAACCACCAAGCCGGCACGGGCCCCGTAACAGTGGTCAGGTCGAAACGGTCGTACAACACGTCAATCATCTCGTGAGCGGCCTCGAAGCAAAGTTCTGCCGACTTCACGATTAGATGCTGAGACAAACCAGTGTCCCTGGCGGCCTGGACGTTTTTCAAGTTGATCAGTTTGAGGTAATAGTCTGCCAATATGGGTCGCAGGACGACAATGCGGGCTTGCAGGTACCTTCAGCCCATGCTGCATTAGCGACGACACCGTGTAACAAAGGGCGAAGATGGCGACGCTCACCGTGCTCGCAACACAATACGCTGGCGCTCAAATATTAGATCTTGCTCTCCCTTGCAATGGGCATATTGCAGGTGTTCCGGTAGAGACTGTTCCCACTTGAGTAGGCGGTCATCGAACTGGAGAACAGCGACCAAGTGGTGCGTTTCTTTGCTAGCCATGTCGGTTGAGCTCTGGTACAGCTCCAGGATTATGTCATTAATGATGTCGTATAGCTCGATTGTCTTGACGAAGAATGCAACAACTGACGGTTCCCCGTCCGGCCGGATGGCGCTGGACTCAGCCCGACTATCGAGATATTCATCGTCAATCATTGACGGTACTGGGACCTGGACCGTCTCGGGAAGCCAGCTTGCAATCATGCTCGGCCTACCAAACGTCATTGACAAGACACTGTCAACTGGACGTCAGTAATGTGCGATTATTTGTCCCCTGCTGCCTTCCTGGCTCCGCAACTTTGGTCGTACTCACCGATCCATGTACACGCACCCGTGCCATACCCGACGCGCAATCTCGACCTCACGGGATCCAGGAACCTTCTTTATGGCGTTGGACAAGTGAAGCCCCAGGCTCTGGGCCATTCTGATCGCAGAACCAATTGTCATCCAGCATTCGTGCGTGTCGGAAGTGCTTTGCAGGTAGAGGCCCATGAGCAGCATGCACTGAACCCGCTCCAGAGACGCGCTGTCGTGCGTATGGGGCCCGAAGAGCTTTCGCGCTCTCTCCCAAAACGATTGACCAACCTCGCGGCGTTGGTCGGGCTCGATGGAGACGGAGAACTGGCTGCCGAGGGCGAATGCCATATTCACCATGCAGTATAGTGTAGCTTCGGGCACGGCCGGTAGTGATCCCGTCCATAGCAGGTGATACGTTGCCTTGAATGCCACCCAATCGTGCACAGGCAGGATAGACCATACGTAGTCGTAATAGCACTGCAAGAGGTCATCTGCAACGAGCCGTTGAGGGAGAACGAAGTCACGAGGGTCCTTCATCCGGCGTGCGCCATGGTTGTTGGCACGCATGGGACTGACACCATCGAGATCCGTGGATGCTACCATCTGGCCCTGTCCCAGCTGCGCATCTATGGCTGAATTGATCTGTCGCAAGAACGACCCGGCGCTGCTTCGTCCGAAGAATTCGACGCTTTTGGCTGGGTCGCCGACCATGCCGGTCATGGCGTCTGCGTCGATGGAGATGGCATCTTCATCCTTTGCACGTCTCGTAGCGGACGCCGGTGTTCCTGACGCAGGGCTGGAAGTCTTACTGTCGTCTACAACCAGAGGGCCGGATAATAAATCAGTGCCACGCTTTGGCGACTCTCCGAGACCTCGCTCACCTTTGGTGTAAGTCATCGAAGACGAGACAGATGACGAAGGCTGTGGGTGATGTGCTGCTCTTGTCGACTTGGGTGGCCGGCCTACTCGGCGCGTGCTTTCTGTTGAATACCTGCATGCAGGGCCGTCTCTCTCAAGACACGGCCGACAAGCTGTTCGCCCGTGGAAAAAATACCTCAAGCGGTAAGTAACGAAGGAACAGATGTGGGAGCCGGGTCACGGTGATGCACCTACAGGGTTGCCGCGCGTCGCATTTTATCTTCCTACGTCGGCAGCTTTCGCAGGCCTTGACCACCTTGAGACGCGGATGCATCTTGGGCTGGTGATGAGGGAGGTTGTTTGGTGGAGACTCTGAGTCTGGGGTCATCAACAACTGGTCTGGGACTCTGGGGAAGATGCTGAAGGTACAGAGAACCCTGCCGAGTGAGTTGTGGCGCCGACACTGAACCACGCCACCAACAATAAGCGCGGGGTTATTAGCTCATTAGCTGGAGTCGTGCTGGATCGTGTCCCCGTTGCAGCGGCAGCGGCGGGCTAATTATAACGTTGGGGGTGCAGGTGCTGCTAATAATGCCGTACAACAGGCAGTGCCAGGAGTCCAGGACAGGCCGCGCTCAACGCTCAGCATTCACACGGACATTGTCATTCCAGCGCCCTCCTTCCTGCCAAATGCTAATAAACACTTTCATGGGCATTCGGCCATCTTATCGACGAGCATCGCACGGGCTTCTGGCATGCCCACTCGTCCGTCAAGTGAAACACAATCGTTGGCGGCTTCGCTGATCAAAAAGTATACCTCCACGATGGATGGTCGTCGCCCATATTATCCAGCTCATCGGCCTCTTCCGTGAGACGATAGTCACGCCCGCCTCGGTCTCTCAGCTGATTCTCAGCCCGTAGACCCATGTAGTAGCCCGTCGACGCAATCCCACAAAGGACCAAAAATGCCAGAGAGATTGAAACGCCAGTTTTAAATGTCGGCGCCTCGCGTGCCAACCAGATGTTGCTTCCGATGATGCCGCCAACATTGCCACAACCAAGGATCATAGCAGATGAAACGGCTCTCTTATATTGTCCGCTTTGCTACGAGTGTGTCAGCCTTTTTTTGCGTGGATTCGCGATTGTCTTGGCCATGGGGCAGAGCAGCGGTCCGGCAGAGCCTACCTGGTAGGTGACCCACGCCAGGACCGTGGGCAGCGAAGTGAACGCGGTAATGGCCACGAGGAAGCAGCTCAAGTATCTACCAGCGGTCGACACTCTTAAACCAGCCAGCATGATGCCGAAACCCGCAATTCCCGGCAGGAGCGTGATCATGATGACAAGATACCAGCAGCGGTAGCGGTCGGTAAGCCAGGCGGCGACCAATGAAACAACCGTCGCGACGAGGTAGACGGGAATGACCCGGAGCTGCGCCTCAGCTGATGAGTAGCCCATTTCCTGGTTCCCACGATTAATTCTCTGAGACTCGTGCAGGGTAGAGTTGGAGGATCATAAAGCACACCTTGATGACAGTTGGCAGGAAGAAGGACATGGAGTAAGTGCTGGTGACAACAGTCAAATGCATGCTACATCCACCAGACGTTAGTACCGGCTATGCAAGTCCTGACAGATTGGATCGGCGCTCACAAGATGCCCACGTATATCTTCCAGTCCCTCAAAATGCGTCGAATCGCAGGCTTATCCAGCCTGTCCATTCTGGCGGCGCCGCCACCTCCCGCATCGACGGCCAGCTTGTGAGCCAGTAGGGCTTTTTCTTCAGCCGATAAGAACTTGGCCTGTTCTGGCCAATCCACCAGCCAGAGTTTGGACAGCACCCCTACAACGACCGTAATGACTCCTTCGATGATGAAGATCCAGCGCCTTTGGCAAGGACTGGAGTTTAGTGTCTGTGGCATCAACCTGCACGTTGCGACAACACAAGGAGGCCTGCTTACCATCCTTCGTAGTTTCCAACGCCTTCCAGTTTCGCAAGACCAAAGGCAAATA
Organism: Purpureocillium takamizusanense; assembly: GCF_022605165.1. Classification (NCBI taxonomy): domain Eukaryota; kingdom Fungi; phylum Ascomycota; class Sordariomycetes; order Hypocreales; family Ophiocordycipitaceae; genus Purpureocillium; species Purpureocillium takamizusanense. Next base: position 535,659 of record NC_063080.1, on the reverse strand, counting down.
TCTATGCGTCGGATTGCGTTTCGTCAATGCAGTCTTAGCGTGGTGAGCTGTACAATAGTGACTTACACCTCCAAAGGCCCCAGCAATGATGATGGCAGAGACAAACAAGCTGAACCGCCATTGTAGCTCATATCTGGCATAATATGCCGACATTAGATATGTCCCTCCGGGAAAGAGCCCGGACTCGAAGATCCCGAGGACGACCCGAAGTCCGACCAAGCCTGGGAAGGTTCTGACTAGCCCTTGGCCCACCGTGATAAGGCCTGCAGTGCCCACCTCGGTCAGTACTTGATCGTTTCGTCGAGGGGCGTTCAATCGCATCCGGGACATCTCACCCCAGCCGGTAATTATGAAGCTTAGCCACGTCGACGGCGCCATTCGCTTGAGAATGAGGTTGCTCGGTACCTCACACAGGATATACGTAATGAAAAACACAAACAGGGCTATAGCATAGTCTTGCCCTTTCATGTTGAGCGACTTCTCCATGCCCTGAATCTTGGCGTTGCCGATATTGGAGCGATCCAGAAAAGACAGGAGGAAGAGAACAAACAATGGAGGTATGACCCTCAGGTCCAATTTTCGGAGGAGTCTCTTGTCGTTGACGGTAGCCTGTATCTCATCCTCACTTCCCTGAGCCTGCTTTGTCTCCAGGGAGAGACTTGGAGGCCGCTTCTCGACCTCGGAGTCTCCGGTACTAGCCATGTTGGATCTGAAGCTGCTTCCAGTGGCTTTGAGAGAGGCACAAGTACTTCGGGGTGTCGTAAATTGACGGCGGCGCAGGCCCAGTCTCTATCTTTGGTCGGCACGCGTTTCGACGATGCGCATCTTCAACGCACAGTACATTGACGGGCTGGGCCCGCCCTATATGAGCAACCCACACAGAGCTGGAACGTGCCGGGTCCGCGATCTAGACAACAGCTTCTCTGGCCTGCCAGATGCCACTATTTGGCACAATTTTGGGCCAGTTAGCATTGGACCCGGCCATTGAATGGCTCGGCCAACACAACAGAAACACGCGCGGCGCAGGAACCCAACCCCCCCCATGTCATGCCATGCCCCCGCGTGCTCGAAGAACGGCACGGACAAATGCGTTATCTTTGCGGCCCTCTGACAATGACCAGTCGGGACCTTGCCAATCCGCCGGCTTAGTTTTGCCTCTACGCCGCTGGTGGTCTGTCTGCACCCCATGTACTTCCCCGTGGGGGAGCGGCTTACACACTGATTGTATCCTTTTGGCGGCGGAATGGATGAATCGGTCGACGCAACAGTTCAGTGAATTGAGATTGCGGGGCAGAAGACCCTCGCTTTCTCCCGATTGACTGCTGGCAGCATCTAAACTTACTGCGCAATTCTATTTGGAATCCTCTGTCACTATCTTTCTACCCGGCAGCATAAATCACTACCCATCGTCACATGGGTCACGGCCTCGCTGCGCCGAACTTGTTCCCCTCCTACACAGAGGGACTGCTACGCTGGCGTGTGTCCCTGGGCCACAGGGCCTGCGCGCGCCCTTCATCAGCTGAGATGTGGCTGCCCCTGCAAACCAACAACTTTCCAGACCCCAGCAGCTTGCGGGGACCAGGTGTGGTGGGGACTCATGGCCCAATCGTTCCAGGTTCCATTCACGGATCGTTTTGCAATTGGCAGTTGGGATGAACATCCCAGTCTGCCAAGTGTGTGGTGAGTGAGCGATCAAGATCACCACCAACCGGGAAACACAGGCTCGTTCATCATCGTGCACGAAGTACCACGTACTGTACATCTCGAGTGGCCGTGACTGCCTTCCGCTTCCGCGTAACCCGTGGTCCGGGGTCAGTGTTCCGCGCTGAGCCATCCGTCAGCCGCGGAGCCCGTCCGCGGATTCAGTCATCCCGTCTTCTTGCGCGACCGCTGTCTGTCCGTCGGAGAGCCCATCCATCACCCAGCGGGGGGGGCGAGCCAATGGCGGAACTGTCCGCCCGTCCCGGCGTTGTGCACGGCGATGGCATCTTGAGCGGTTGGCATGAATAACGGCCAAAACCTCCAAACACAACTCACGCCAGAGAAACCAGGGAAGATACGAGCCATCAGGCAAGCCAACTCGAACAATATTCCGGTGCTGCTGCAACCTCGCTTTGAAGTCAGGTATTCGTCCTGCAAACCCTTGCGCGTACAACACCCAGCGACAACAAGAACAAGGATCCGACGATACCCAGGTTCACGTTCACCACAGGCATCATTCCCGTGCGCAATTCGTGCCCGCAATCATCATCACAATGGATCCAGCAGCGATAGCCCCCGCGCAGGCCGGCGGCGCGGCACCCGCCCCCAAGTTGAATGGCCAGCCCTTGCGACCGAAGGAATATTTCGACCAGCGAGCGACTGTGGAAATGGAGCAACACCTTCATATCCCAAAACGCACCCTGCAAGAAACACTGGCTTGCGCATGCAGGGTGATCGCATCGAAGCAGGAGGATGCTGGTCTTGCGGGCCAGATCTCAGCCCGCTCAGAGCGCGGCGAGGGCTTCTACTGGACCCTGCGCTATGGACTTGGCTGGGACGAGGCCACGCCCGAGGACTTCATCGAGGTGGACGGAGACCTCAACACCATCACGGGAGTCGGCATGCCTAACCCGGCGACCCGATTTCACCTGTGGGTGTACGCCGCTCGACCCGACGTTCACAGCATCGTCCATGTCCATTCTCCATGGACACAGGCGCTGGTCGCGGCTCGACAACCGCTCGTGGTCGCCCAGATGGACATGACCCCCTTCTATAACGATTGCGCCTTCCTTGAAAAGTGGCCGGGCGTTCCCATCGCCGACCAAGAGGGCGTCATCATCACGGAGGCAATCGGCGACAAGCGTTGCATTCTTCTGGCCCACCACGGCATGCTGACCACTGGCAAGTCCGTCCAGGAGGCCGCGTACCTCTGTGTGAAGCTGGAGCGCGCAGCACGGATCCAGGTCAGAGCTGCCGCGTTTGGACCTCTGAAGGAGGTAGACGGTGAACTTGCGGCAGAAGCAGGAGCCTATCTTCGGCGGGATAAGATTGTCCATGCAACGTTTGAGTATTGGTATCGTCAGACCAAAGGCTTCAAGCCTCTGTCTATTTAGAGCATATGACGTCTTTAATTACTCTACTTCAGCCTGTCTAAGTCGAAGAGAAGTATATCACTTCGTATTTGCCCTTGAGCCGCTCGCCCACCGTGTCAGACGCAGTGACCAAGTCCCCGGCAAATCATTGCACAGTGCAAGATGAACCGCCAAGTCTTTGCTTCAGCCAAGGTATCTCGTCCAAAGAATATCGGTAGGCTCGGAACAGAGCGTTGGACTCCCCAGGGAAGATCTTTGCGGTTACCTCGTCCGGGTAGGGCGCGAAATGGGGATTGACATACTCCCAGCAGACGTACCCTTCCGGCGTCACTTCAAAGACCCTGCCAAAAGCGCTCTCGCATAAGAGGGTGTTTTCATTGGGCAACCTCTGAGCGCTACCCATGAAAGGTGTGAAAAAGTTGTGCATCTGCGACTTGTCGCGGTACTCCCACACGATCTTCTTGCCATACCGCGAGATCTCGACAGCTCTGGTGTATGTGACGGACTCACCATCCCGGAAGGCGCCGTTGTCAAAGATGAGGATATTCCCATTCCCCAATTCTGTCGCGTTATGTTGCTGAGCAAGCACGTCGGAGCCGACTTTCCAGACAATGTCGCCCGTGGACTTTTCGATGATGACCACGGCAGAGACTGATCTCATTGAGGCTAGAATATGCTTCCCATCCCGCAATGGAAGCACCGAGTTGATCAGGGGATAATGCTCCCGTGTGTAGTGAGACTGGAGAGGATATTCAGCACGTGGAAGCCTCTCCGAGACCTTCCACTGCCAGAGCAATTTGCCTTGCGCATCGACTTCGTTGATCGTGTCTGCGTACGTGATTCCGTCAATCTCGGTGCCGGGAACGCCCCCAATAACTTTCGCTGAGTCCTCTACGGACAGGGGTTCGAGGCCGGTGTACAGGAGCCGACCGTCACCAAAATGATATTGGTCGTGGTGGCCAAGAGGGTCCGTGAATTGCCGAACCACATTGCCATCAGGGTCGAGCTCGCTCATGACCCCGCCTCCATATTTGTTGAAGAAAGGGAATGGGAAAGGGCCCCCGTCTTTTGTAGTCTCGGACTGTGGCGCGCGAAGTGTGTTGACCGCGAGATTGCCGTTGGGGAGGATGCGAGCGTGCCTCCCGATTCTGCCGGGGAGCTTCCAAGAATGAACCTCGTTGCCTTCAATATCAATTAGATATGCAATGTCGCTAGTTAACGGGCAGAACAAGGTATAGCCGCCAAATGATCGCTCCTTGTCGACGCCTGTGAGGCCGATTCGTCGGCGCTTGAGAGTATTCTGTTCCATGATCCGTTGGCTGTGCCGCGTAATGAGAGGACTCACTTTACCAGGTTATAACAAAATGCCTGAACAAGTTCACAAAATATATCTGCTTGACCATCGAGCTTTGTTCACATGCTCTAGCGACATCAGCGTCATGATTTACTAGGCCGTCGGCATGCCCACGGCCCCACAATGTGCCGACGGCATGCTGGCGGCAAACCCGGCCCATCGAAGGCGCCATCGCAATCTGATCAGGGTCTAGTGAAGCAGGTTGGCCTGCCATAGGCTGCCGTCTATCAGCACGCCATTTATCGACTTCATGGTATCTTCATGTTCGAGATGTTCCAGTCAAGGCAGCTCCGGGGAAGTCAATCCGTATCAACACTCAGCAAAACAGAACACGAGTATAAGACTGCGGCGGAAAGAAGAGTCGCAACATGACACCGAACTGTGGGCTGTGGTCGGTTCGCCTAGGGCCCTCGAGTAATCCAAAGGCACACAGCCGTACGACCCCTGTTGAGATACGACACAATGAAGACGACTCCAGACAGTGCTTCACAGAGTAAGGGAAGTGCACGGGGGGCCAGCGTGATCTCGAAAGAGGCCGTTGAAGTTCCTGGTTATGACCATCAACTGGAGATTCAGCCGGGGGAGAGCCGGCGAGCTGTACTCAAGCTCGACTTTCTGATCATGCCCGTCATCGTGTTATGTTTCTGCTTTCTCCAATTCGACCGCACAAATATTGGCAATGCCTTAACCGACACGCTTCGCAAAGACATCAATGTGGACAACTCGGACATCAACCTCGCGCAAACTCTCTTCACAGTTGGATTCATCGTCACTGAGTTGCCCTTCAATCTTATCAGCAGATATGTCGGGCCAGAGAGATTCCTTCCGGTTACCATGTTTCTCTGGGGAGTGGCGACCTGGAGTCAGGCTTTTCTACAGAATGCTACCGGGCTCTGCATTGCCAGATTCTTCATAGGTGCTCTGGAAGGTGGTTATATTCCCGGCTTTGCCCTTTACATTGCCAAGTTCTACACAAACGAGGAACTTGCGTTGCGATATGCGATCTTCTGGGCCTCAAATAGCGTTGCGGGCGCGCTGGGTGGGCCATTGTCATTGGGACTCGTCTCTCTAAGCGGTCGAGATGGGCTACAAGGCTGGCAGTGGCTGTTCATTATCGGTAAGTCCAACAACTGGAATCGTCACCCTATACCACCATTCTCAACACTAACTCGACGCAGAGGGCGTCTTGACTTGTGTCCTTGGGGTTGCTGCCTATCTCTACCTTCCTCACGGCGCTGCTGAGCCCAAGACCTTCTTCGGCAAGTCGTTCAATCTTTTCAGTGACCGCGAAGCGGCCATCATCGTCACCAGAGTCATCAGAAACGACCCCAGCAAAGCCCACAGATACCGCAAGCCGGTGTTACCCTCCCACATCATCGATACCTTCGCCGACTGCAGGTTGTATGGCCATCTTGTTGCGGCCCTTCTATCCATGGTCATGATTGCGCCGATGAACACGTACGCGCCGTCCATCATCAAGTCCCTCGGCTTCACTGCCTTGCAAGCAAATGGTCTCAACTCTGTGGGCAGTGTATGCGCATTGATCCTCTCTGTGTCCCTAGCATTCAGCAGTGACAAATTCCACGAGCGCGGTATACATATCGCCGTGGGGTATGCGTGGGGAGCTGCGGGACTCCTGTGGCTGGCTTTGGCGCCCAGGGGCGTTGGAAAATGGGGTCTCTACGGTAAGAGCTACCTACCCGCAACTTGAAACAGAACGCTGATGAGGCGATTCGCGCATAGGCGGTGTCGTATGGACGCAGATGGGTATGGGCAGTGCACAGGCAATTAGCGCAGCGTGGCTCGCGACCAAGATGCAGGACTACAAGCGTCCGATAGCACTGGCCGCGTATGTGATGAGTATCCAGCTAGCAAACTTTCCTGGTAACCAATTGTTCCGACAGCAAGGTAAGCGAAGTGAGATCCCCATGTCTTGGAATCCGAAAGGCTGACAAGCATCCAGATGCTCCCAGATACAAGCGTGGCTTGGTAATCGCCGCAGTTTGTGCCCTTGCCGCTTCAGCGGTCATTCTTGTTTGGAAAGTGCTGTATCGGATATTCGACAACGGCGATGCGGGTGTGGAAGGTCAATCTGAGTTTGAAACGCGGCAAGAGATCGCCGACATAAAAGTTTAACCGTGATGCGTTCGTGGGAGTACAGGCGGTGGTACGTTGGACTTGGAGATTCCGCCGAACATGGTACTAATTGCATGGAATGCCACAGCATCTCGTTTCAGAAGAGCGCTTAAGTGATTGCTCATCGCAGTTTTTGTTATTGTGACTCGACGCGTAGGTGATGAATGCCCGCCGCGGATCAAAGAAGAATTACTTCGTATTCAGCCCAGGGTACCCATTTTCCACTAGAACAGTTGAAGCTTTCCCCGCTCGTCAGGTCGGGCTTATTATTAGCACGTTGTCGGCAACAGACTTGCCTTTCTTCAAACAGCTAGGTCAGATCGCGTCACGTAGATTATCACGTGTCATCACGACATTTCTTATCACCTAGGGCGATAGGGCAATGCATATCTGCTTTACCTTGTGAAATACAAGTGGCCTTCTATACCTCGTGACTGCTTCAGTCATGGCCACGGAAATACGGTGTTTTACGCATCCAGAAGCATGCCCCCTCTACGATCAGCGAGGGCTTCCAAAGCGTGTGATCTCTGCCACAAGTACAAGACGAGGTGTTACGTGCCGCAAGTCAGTGGTGGCACCTGTCTCCGCTGTGAGACACTTTCCCAACCATGCTCGCTACAGCGGTCGCCGCATATACGGCCAATCTATGAGCCTCATTCAGATTTGCGTAGTCCAGCAGCCGCGCGAAACGATGGTTCCGTATCCGAAAGGTAAGGAATAGGCGCACACCCCGACCATGAGAAGGCCTTGCGACTTATTGCGATCCAGCACAGGCTTGCGCGTCTTGAGACAGCAATGCAGACTGTCGTTCAGCGTCTCGATGCCAATTTCGGGAGGCTGACTTTGACAAACACTCCCTCGGCGGAATCTCCGGAGCGCAATCGTGCCCCTGTTTTGCTGATTCGAGACGCCGCGGCTGACGCTGGGCTTACTACCTCTCAGTCCCATGACGACGGCATTGAAGTCTCGGAGCCAGACATCATTGCCAGTGGACTGATGACAGCGACAATGGCCAACTCTCTCATCCAAATGTCAGTGCGCGGACCTTAAAGCCTCACTTGGCTCACCTAACTTACGACACGCAGGTTCCATGAGCATTATGGTCGCTGGGTCAGATTCTCGCAGGACCTCCCCACTGTCATGCTCCAATTGCAGACCAAGCGAGCCCGCTTGCTGCTCTACAGCGTCTTGCTCATTGCCGTGCGGCATATAACGCAAGATCTTGCCGATCACTTGGCCCCGAAGCTCTTCCAAGAAGTCATGAAGCTGCTACAAAAGGCGATGCTCGTGGCGGATCAGCCCATAGAGTTTTTCCAAGCCGTCGTGATTCTGAGCCTCTGGTCATCGACTATCGGGCAACGACCTCTGAGTATTGACAGTTGGCTTCTCACCAGCCATGCTTTCATGCAAGCAACAGCGAGCCCTACTTTTGCGCGCATTCTTCAGCCCTCGTATAAGCGAGCCTCATCACAAGAAGGCGACTTGGACGTCATATATCTTTGGAACCATCTTTGCGTTGCGCACTTGCAGTACGTTTTAACATTCAGTTACTTTTCTATGGGTACCGTCGATCTAATGCTCGCAGGTACTGCGTGGTGCTCCAACGACAGTCGTTTCTCAATCAGGCTCAGATCGACCAATGTCTGCGGATGGCTGAAGGGGACGATGCCACCAATTATGAGGCTCGGATGGTTGCAGAAGTGCAGCTATATTGGTTCATCTATCAAGAGTCCTGCAACAGTCAGCCAGTTACCACAGGTGCCAACACCATGCTACAGACTTGGAAACAACGCTGGTCTGCGTTATTTGGTGAGTATCATATGGGAGAATTTGTAGACACCTTCAAGAAGCTGACTACTCAGGTCAACAACGATCTCAGTTTTTGCAGATGGGCTTTTACTTTGGACAGCTGCTGACGAGTCATCAAGCCTTGTGCAGCACCTCCACAAGCTCCAAGAGTTCGATACTTGCGGAGATGGTTTACCTCTCCAAGACGATCATCAACCTGGCCATAGAAACGGCAGACGAACGGACGCGCCACCTCACGGATCACATATATCACATCTTGACCTTCTCAGCCCTCACGCTCACTCAAATCCTTCATACATATGATTCAAACCTCCAAATGGCGGGGCATGATGTTGTCGCACTTGATCGGCTAGTCATTAAGCTTGCGAGTTGGTTGAAGTCGATTGGCCTACGGTGCCACATCTCCTACATGTTTAGCCAGACGCTTACGATGAAGCTCAAAAAGCTCAGAAGCTGCTCTGGCCCTCATGGCATGGCCGCTGACACGGGGCTCAGGGAGTCTGCAATGGCTATACCGAGCGTAGAAGACGAAACTGAGTCAGACATCGCCTTCCCGTTCCCTGACTTTATAGACTCGGAACTCTTAGGCCTGGTGACAAACACTGACAGCTGGCCCCAATGGGACTCGAACTAGAGCTATGGAACAATACGTACTCAGGCCGATTGTTACTGCAGGTCTGAATATAGCTCCATATAGCCGAAGCAGATGGTGTCAGCAAGAGAGTATCAATTGCAAACGAATCTCCCGCTCCCGCCCAACGAGCTAAGGCTTGCGCCGAAGGGCGCTGGTAGTCGAAGCCTAGATACTATATCGAAAACCCATATCTTGCTCGTCGGTGAGATCTGAATCGAGCGACAAGCCTCGTTCCATTCCCTCCGCGTCGGCCTCTGCTCCACGCTGTGCGGCAAGGGCATCCCGTTTCTTGTTGATACCTGTGACGATGTAGAGGTAGATTAGAAGCAGAATGATGAGACATATCAGGCTAACAATGGACAAGATGCAGCCCTTCACATAACGCGGTGCATCGTGTTGCGTCCAGGCAAGAGGGGACACTAATAAGACAAACATTAGCCACTTATGTGCATGAAGTCAGCTGGTGTATGGGCCTTACCAATAGCTCCAACGCAATAGCTAATGAAGAAACCGACACTGACGATGGATTTCTTGGTGTTTCCTTTCACGTTGGACGCAACGAGCGCTGTTACGCCACAGAAAGGCGCCGAGACCAAAGACGCAAGCCATGTGGCAACGACAACGGCCCATGCGTTCCCTTGGTGGACTGGGACGGTCAAAAGGACGACGGATCCCGCTAGCTGAATAAGTGAGACAAAAATCGTCGTATAAATTCGGGTGTTTGGGAATATGCGAGGGCCGAGTGCGGCAATCCAGATTCCCACAAAACAGATCACGCCACCTGGTGTTCCGAGAAGCATTGTGCGGTACTTGTCATAGCCGAACCCGTTTATTATCTGAGACGAAAACTGTAGAAGTGGGCCTGCATTAGCTGCCATCCGACATGATACCGTCAAAAGGGCCTCGCCTGATAGCATACCTTGAGAATGGGAGCGGTGAGCATAACGCAAATAGCGAAAGCAAAGTAAAACCAGGTCAGGGGGGACCTGAGTGCCTCCCACATCTGAGCCTTATTGAACTCTGAACGTTCTCTGGTAGACCGGTCGATGGCGAGGCGTCGAGTGGCTAGGTCCCTCTCTCGAGCATTGAGAAACCAAGCAGTGGTTGTGTCCTTTGGCATTAGAAAGATGAAGGCGATTCCCAAGGCCGTTGTGATGGCTCCGCAAACAAGAAAGAGCGCGCGCCAGCTTGCAATGGACATGTGAGAGACGCCAACGGCATACATGAGCAACGGACCCACGATTTGAGAGATTCCGTTCATGGATATCCAAGCGGCAACACGCATGGGATGTTCTTCGCGGCGATACCATAGCGACGTGATGATGACAAGGCTGGGCTCACTGCACCCTCGCTAATCCCGAGAAAGAAACGCGCAGCGGCAAGGCCAGGGAAATTATGGGGTGCGCCGTTGGACATTTCTGCGATTCCCCATACGACTACGGTGGCGCCAATGAAGGTTGCCACGCGGAAACGAGACAGAAGATAGGCGGCGGGATACTCGGAAACAAGTTGCCCGAAGTAGAACAGAGATACCACCCAGGAGAACTGTACGCCATTCAAGGCGCAGTCCTTGCGCAAGCCAAACACGGCGGCGTTGTTGATGGAGTTCTTGTCGACATCTAATCCGTGCGTCGGTCGTTAGCGATCATCCGTCAACCAAGGCGCTCGCATCATCACGAGGCTCTATACTAGTATACGTACACTGAAACAGGTAGACAAAAGCCATGATTGGTAAAATAACCATGTCGATTTTGCGGACCAGCTTCTTTTCCTCTTGTGGATCGATAGCCTGGAACAGTCGCTCGTGTGCTTCGAATCCTTTGAGGTCCTCGTTGAGCTCGATGGCCACCTCTGCGACGGGAGCCAACGGCTGTGGCTCGTCCTGCGCCGCCAGGGTCTCGTTGTGAGTCGTGGGCATTGTTTCGTTCGGGCTGTGTGTAGACGCTGCGATGGTCAGGCGATGGTCCCCGGAAGGCGTTTCAAACTTCGAGGGCTCGCCAGAAAGAGGACGACCGGGAACTTATAATTGAGCGAGGCCGTTGGGCGAAGCAAGCGCAGTTGTGGTAGGCTTGTATAATCGTAGCAACTGCTCAGACCACCTCGCCTGACGCCGGTTAATTCACAGCCTCCGGCTATGCACATCGGCACTGGCCCGCTTCTACCTACTCCTCATAATTGCTCGATTGTTTAGTGAAGATGTTCTCCCATACTGTGCGCAACCTTTTGTAGCCCAGACCGGCGGTGTGCATGTCGCAGCACTGCATGAAATGACTACGCGCTCTGCAATCCGATGCTGCTCAGTAGCTCCATGTTTTTAGTCGGCTAATACATGGCAGAGACATCTCAAGGTACAAAGGACGGGTGCTTGTTTGCTGTCACGGCCACTTGGCAAACGTTGGTGCAGGGGAGTGCAGCATTGGATCATGATGACTCCTCTGGCGGATTGGAGCAGCAGCACCCAACACGAATGCCAACGCTTGGCATGGATGGCCCGAGACCAGGCGCATCTGCAGCAGCGTTATTAAGGTACAGTAATACACGCCATGAGCCAATGTCAGGCTCAGTCTCGCAGACATGACGGACGCTGTGGGCCTTTAGCACGGTCGTGGCAACTGAGGGCCCCCGTCACAGACGTGAATAACAGCAGCGCTTGCCAGAAAATGTGCCACCCCCTCACTCACTGTAATAACGATTCCTTGGCGCCCTGTTGACTTCGTTGTCTTCGCGGTCCGGCAGCCATGGTCCGTTGTTGCCCAGCCAGGCTGACCATGGAATCTAGAGCCTGACGGAACACCGGGGCCGGGAATCCAACGAATCGCCAAGTGCGACGGCCAACAAGTCGTTGGAGCCCACCAGTAGGAGCATGTCCACTCCATCAACGGCGGCAGTGTCCTCCTACAGTGTATGACAACCTGGCTCTCAACCATGACAATGACTGACGATGCGGACGTGTTGCTCTCCTCTATCATTGTTGTTGCCCTAGTGGGCTCGAGGGAGAAGCCTGCTAGCTATCTCGTCATATAGAGATAAGCCAATGGGCGGAAAGTTGGGGATCGAAACGGCTGCTTTTGCTTCGCCGTAATCATTTTCTTCATTCGTTCGCTTTGGCCTTTCTTTGATCTCACCCTCGTTGTCGATGTGCGGAAAACACTGCCCCTCCGTACAGGACATACCTTTTGCACGTAGCCATTGTTGCATTGGTGTGCCTCACGAACAAACGGTGGCAATCCCATCCACTGGTAGGCATAGCTGAGGCTGGTCGCGTTCTCGATCGACAAGGTCGAATTGCTCTACATCGATAAAACATCTTCCTATTCACCCCTGATTCTGCCTTGCCAATTGGACAAAATCTTGAGTGTCAGATATCTGCTAAACAGTCGCGCAACAGGAACACCCGGAGGGGGTGATTACGGAATGAGTTAACGTGTCGATCAACGTAGCTGTATGGTTGCCCTCCCGAGGCAGCACTTGAGGTATCAGCATCCGCTTTGAGTAGACAGATACACCGATACGAAACAAGAAACGGACGAATGGTATTAATTAAATACGTATAGGGAAGAGTTAGACCACTATTTATCGCGCTCACAGCTAAAGCCTCGTTGACGCTTGCCTAAAGCTGCGCCTCACTTGATCGTAAGAACTGAAGCGGCTGACTATGCGCTCGGAGCAACCACGTGCACATTAATGTGAGCATCTGATAAGCATATAGCCATAGACTACAGAAAATCCAAATTTTGGCAGCTGAAAACGATCGCACCGTTGCCCTTTGTGCAAGTTAGCGATGAAGGCTCCGTCTTGAATTCACCGCGAAGGTGGAAGAGTCTTACCGAGGTGGCTCCGTTGTCGCAGCAGTAGCTGTCCCCGCCACAGGGCCCTCCCAGAAGGTTGAGAAGGCAGCTGAGAGGGCCGTTGCAGCATACAACGTTTTTTCCGGACTGGTTGCAGTTGTCGCGGGCCCTGATCTCGCGAGCGGTGACCTCGGTAGGGGAGGCGGCGGCGGCTGCTCCCAGGGCCAGGGCCGAGATAAAGGCGGAGAATCTCATGGCGGAATGCGGTTGTGACGGCTGCGTAGCGTCTTAAGATGAGAGTAGGCCCCGGCGTATATGAAGTAAGAGGATGAAGAGAATGAAGTAGGTCGTCCACTAAATGCGTTGTGCCATCGCCTCCAGTGGGAATGCGAGGCCTACTTATAGACGCTCAGATCACCTCAGTCATAGCACTGCCTCGCCTGAAGATCTAGACAAGAGTATCGGAACATCGTAAAGGCAAAAGCCTAAAGCGCTATTGCCAAAGACGTAGAACGCTGGACGTCGGATCGCCTGTGAGTAGTGTATCGTCAAGTCCCGTGTGATCCGACGCGACCCAGTCGACTGGATACTGGCAAGAAACCATGATGCCACCGTGGTTCATTTCTTCTTGGCCTTTCGCAGCACCTCAATGTGATGGCGTCAAACATTCCGAGAGCCTGGGATGAATCCGACGCTGAGAGTTCTTTCCGCTTTGTGTTGACCCGAGATGTGTGGTCTTGGAGTCTGCCGTCGGCCCCGACTCCCTACCAGAGTTGGCGGTCGACTCGACTTGAGAGCTTTGTGAGTGGTCAATTGGCCGCCCTACCAGTAGACGAGCGGCCCATGCGGGTAGGGAGTGTAAGTTCTTTAGGGTCAATTATTGCCTACGATTGAGCGGCAGCAAAGGCAATTGAGCTTGCCTGTGGCGGTAAGCGCAGGCCATTTCCATCGCCTGCTTCCCGATCCCGTAACAAAGATGAGTTATTACGACGGGTTCGGCAAGGCGGGAAGTTGAGTGCCGCACCGCATTCCAGAAGCATCAAATCGCCACTGCCCCCGAGGCACCGCAATACCTTCGGGGGACCGGGATGCATTTCGCAAAATATGAGGGCCAGAGTCGGGTCGCATTATATCGCCCGGCAGGTCATCTTCACGATTCCGTTGACCCTCTTATTAGCTAGCGTTGCATAATGAGAGCCGACGTTCTGACAGATGGCTTGTGGCTTGTCAATCAAGGAACTTCATCTAGGAAGGACAGAGTCACAGGACTCAGAACGGAGATGCCCCGGAGCCGACCGGCCGAAGTGGCGGCGGGCCAGCCATAACTTTAAGTCTTGCGTCCCGCTCATGTGTGTAAACCGGCGGGGCGCGTCAACCCCGGGTTGTCTTCTAGCCGGACCACATCCGGTCTATTTGCTCTGTCCAAGTGGTTCTACATGTCGTTGCAGTGGCGTTAAACGCAAGTCGTTGCAACGTTAACTCGACTGCTTTTGGTGCGGGAGCTCCCCATCAAAGATGTCAGTGAAACACAAACCCCAAACGTTGCGGAGCTCGTTCGCCAGAACGCAGTGCCTATTGGGCGCATCTCCGTTAAGCTTCCGGGTGGCGCACGGCAGGGGTCCTTGGGCTGACCGGAGCTTGATCGGTGTGCTACTACTGCTCAGTGCTCACAGAGGTATGTACGCAAGTAGGGCAGCGAGAGACAAAAAAGATGGGGCGGCAGCTCTTACACTTGGGGACTTGGGAGAATACAGGGTGCGAGCCAGCCAATGGGCGAGTCCGGAGTGTGGTGTTTGCCTCCTCGCTTGACGTTTGACGTTCACGCCCTACCTAGCTATGCTACAGCTTACGAGACGGCTGCGTCTTTGACTCGGCGTGGCTGATCTGGAAGATCGGGGCTTGCGAGCAAAACCTCTGCTGCGGCGAACCATCACCTACAGCGAGCTACTACAGTCGCGCGGCGTGTCCCCTTGAGCGAGGCAGGCATGCACCAGCAGACCACGATGCACGTTTTCGTCCCATTGACGGTGGGTGCAGCAGACGCTACCCGCCACGGTATCGCAGAGAGTTCTCCGTATTACACCAAGTGAAAGAGGTTCCAAGTCTATTAAGTGGAATCGAAAGTAGATAGGGAGACAAATATTAGCGCGATAATTAAGTCGGTATATGCCAATGTGCTCTCCCTCCGTGGATGAGAATGGCATCAATCGCCCCCTCTCCCCCTCCTCCGAAGGCCATTAGGCAATAACACCCCATCTGCGGACCACGTCTCGTCTCGCATCTATGATTACAAGAAAGCAGCCACGCCGCAGAGGAAAATCAGACCCACAGCAGGGTACATCTTGGAGCTACCCGCCGTGACGAGGGGCGTAGACGCCGAGCCCGTGGTTGTTGGCGCGGCCGTCTGGGCAGTAGTGGGAGAGGCCGTCTTGGTGGGTGCGGCGGTCGAGGTCGTGGCCGCCTCGGAGCTGGAGGCGGCACTGCTGCTGCTGCTCATGGAACTGCTCGGCGAGCAAGCAGCCTTGCATGCCTCAAAGTCGGAGACGCACGTCGAGATGTTGGCCCCGGGCTTGACTCGGCATTCGTTCTCGGCCGTCTGGCACTTGGTCACGCACTGGTCGCCACCACCAGACGACGACGACGTAGGAGCGGTGGTCTGGGTGGTGAGAGTGGTGCTGACGTCGGGGACCTTGGTGGGCGAGGTGACGGCCGCAGACGAGTTGGTGTCGGGCCGGCAGGCGGTTTTGCATCTCGCGAGCTCCGAGTTGCAGGTCGAAATATTGGCGCCGGGCATGGTGCGGCACGCGTTATCTGACGTCTCGCAGATCTTCTGGCACTGGCTGTCGATGAGGGCGACGCCAGGGTCGGTCGCGGCCTGCACGGACAAGACCATGCCAGCAAGGACGGCGGCAGTGTACGAGTACTTCATCTTGGCTGCTTTGTTTTGTTTGTTTGGGCTTAGGCGAGGGTATTGGTATTGACTTTGAAGATGAACAATATGATGGACAGCTTTGTTGAGGATCAAGACGAACCAGGGGAGAGCCAGCCCATCAAGTGCCATCGATCATGCCCTCCCTCTTATAGAGGCATAGTCGGCCAAGCACAGCATGCATTCTAAATTAGTTATGGATGTACTAGACGACATGTCGATTGTGAACGAAAACAGATTAAATGCCATGTCTTGTTGTCAATTCGCAAACGTGACCTGTTAGTAGGACTGCCTGCGAGGCCCCCGTCTACACCACAACAGGCGGATCGTCGGGCCTAAAAACCAGCGACACCACCAACGCCGGGCGTCTAGGCGACTGCAGACGGCTCCTGCAGGCTTCTTTTCTCTCTTGGTATGTCCGCTCGCTGCAAACAATAGCAGCCGAGGCGACGAGCCGAGCGACCACCTTGTTGCTGTCTCGGTGAGGAATGCTCGTTACCACGGGAGGCCCACCAACGCCGCTCCTCGCGCAGTTGAGATTGGGCAATCCCTGAAGGAGTGGTGAGACAGGACCATGAATGCGGGCAGCCTAGCCCAGTCTCCGGGAGCAACAGGCTTTAGACCGTCGTTGCGACGAAGCGATTACGTTGCGCATCTCGCATCTGGGCAGATCGTCGAGTTGCGCGCGGTCGCTTGCCATGTTCGCGATTCAACAGTGTCATTCTTCCATGTCGTAGTTGGGGAAAGAAAGCACGATGAGGCCGAAAAGCTGCGCAAGACCGTGGCATGGAGACGATTATAGTGCCAACACTAAGCAAACAGGGGAAAGCGACGCCAAGTCTGGTGAAAGCCCGCCATCGTACAGAACAACAATGTGCTCTTCCAACGTCATCGTGCCAACATCTGCGGCGTCAAGCCTGCAGGACTCGGAGAGGCCATTGCGTTTAGACGAAAGCTCCCTCATGTCCGTACAGGCATACGCTGGGCCTTCCGAATAGCTGTCATGCGCTAGACGCCAGCAGCGTCCGGGACCTTGTGCGACACACCGGGCCCTGGACAGGGCCCGTCTGAGAGAGATCAAGTGAGTGCGGGGGCCGATGGGGATCGATCCAAAGGTGCTGCGTTCTGGCAGCGACGGCATTTCGCATTTTACACAACTGTACACTCGGTCTGTGGTCGACCTATTCCTCATTCTGATATTCTCAAAGACACTCAAACAAATAGGCTACCAGAGAGAGACATGATGAGTTATTTCGTTCGGGGCAGGGAAATGAGTAAACCCGCCACTTCCCACCCTACACACCAGACGACTCCTTGGGCAACGTTGAAGTGGAACGTCGCAGGCAACACGTTGGAGACAAGGTAGCGTTATTACCATCCCACCGTTTCTGCACTCTTGTAAAACATTGCGTCATATTTTGAATGCAAAGTTGGCGGGCCCTCTGTCGTGGCCAGCGCGTGTGTTAGCAGCCATACCTAGGGTTGCGGCGTCGTCGATGGAGGACGTAGCCCACGACTCGCCACCGTATCAGGGTCACGGCGCAGTCTCCGCGACTGAAGACGGAACAGCCTGCCAGATTGTCTCAGCCAACCAACCGATGTGGAACCCGCTCCGACTGGATCCTCTTCCCGACGGTCTGGAGCATGACGAGCGCCACAAAAGTTGATCATGGGGAAAGGCAGACCAGAACAGACCCGAGAGCGAGGACCTAATGCGGAACTCCAACCGTTGGGTTCACGAAGAGCTTCAGCCAAGACCGTTGGAGTGTGACGTCATTGAGGAAGCGAGTACTTTGCAACAGCTAAGCATTCACTAATAAGCACGAGGCCAAGTCAACAAAGTTTCCCTGGCAAAGCCACGATCCCTTGATAGTTTGCGCTTCTAGAGCTGCAACGGTAGCAATTCCGTTCGCAACTTGGGTGCACAAGGTGTCAAACCCCTTCATCTCTCTCTCTACACATGCACTCGGCCACGCTAAGTAGGTGACATCTTTATATGTTCAAATGCATTCTATACTTGCTTGGTCCAGTCTATAATTGCTTGGAAATGTAGTTGCTTCCAATGAACAACCTGCATTTCATGTCGTGTATGCGTTCAGGTTTCCAACCGTGACTCATGTATGCCGCTCAGATGTGCACAACTCCCCACGCGGGATGGGAGACTAACCATCAGAGAATCAGCAGCAAGGCTGGCAAGCTCATGAGCATCAGGCCGAAAGATGCGCTTGCGACACTGGCACTGTCTTCCGTCTCCGTCGGCTGAGGTTTGCCAGTCTTCGTTGGCCCATCGTGCCCAGTCTTGCTGGCACCACCAAGAGCTACCCACTTGGTATCGCGGACGACCTTGATCTTGTCACCTTTGAGCGGAGGGTCGACGTCGTCTATAAGAAGGCCTTGGATTGTCTCCAGCGCGCACATCTGCTGACCCAACCCCGTGACGCCGTCAAAGCCATGGACGTACCATCGCTGGCCACAGGAATGGCCATCCACGCCGCCCGAACATGAGACCGCCGCTGCCTTGGCCGAGGGAAACAGCAGCTTCTCGACACCATCTCGCAAAGATGGCACGAGTTTCACGCTCTGCCACATGAAGCGACTCAGGTAGCCTTTAAAGGTCGTCATGTCGGCGGTGCAGGCGTTGACCGTCTCACAAGCGGCTTCGTACATGACGGTGGAGTTCTCAAAGGGCGAAAAGAACCACCCGGCCCCCTTGAGGAGGTTCTCCGCTCGCGTCGTCCAGACACGATCGCCAGTGTGGTCTGCCAGTATGGCCGCGCCGTAGAGATAGATGCCGCTCGTATACGTAAACGAGTGATAGTTGGTCTCGCTGCAGTTCTTGCGAGAGTCTGCCCCGTCGTAGACGTGGAATTTGTCTGGGTCGATGAAGCCAACGCCAGCGGACCAGTTCCACACACGAGTCGCCCATTCGAGGTACGTGTCGTTGTTCGTCGCGCGGGCCATGCGCGCCGCCAGCTGGAAAAGGCCGCCGTTGCTGACCGAGTTCTTATAGTGCATGCCGTTTGGGTTGGATGGGTAAATCTGCCACTGAAGACCACCGGCACAGGTCGACGGGTCCCATCGAGAGACGAGGGCGTTGAAAATGTTGGCCCCGAGATCGAGCCACGACGGCAGCGACTTGTCTGGCTGTGGAAAGTTGCGCTCCGCCGCGGAGAGAACAGCAGATCCCCAGAAGAAAAGATCGTCATTGCCCTCTTCCAGTTCTCGCGCTTTTGGCGTGTAGTCGTGGTTTGCGCCCACGTTCACCGGGGCCAGCAAGGCTTGAAGCACGACATCGTTGTATGTCGGATCGCGGGTGTAGTAGTAGTAGTCCAGCATGGCCCCCCAAAGGGCTCCAGCCACCCACCAGTAGTAGGGATCTTGAACATCACCAACGTCCTGTGGATATTTATTAGCATTCCGTGACTTGACTTGGCGGTAGAGCGAGCAGGCGACGTACGATTTCGTTTTTGGACACGTTGCCCTTGTAGTAGCCCATGGCATCGTGGGCGATGGTGGCGGCCACATTGCGAATCGAGTCTGCTCGCGGCTTCATCAGCCTATGTCCCAACTTCCAACTTCCCTGGTGAACAGGGCTGCTGAACGCGTTTTGGTGGGTACCTACTGACCTGGATTGGTTGTGTTTAACGCATTGGGGGGGACGGGTGCCGTGGCCACTATTGCGGCGGCGACAGTCGTGGCCAACCTCATGACCATATTGTGAGTCGGACCGTCGGTCGAAGGACAGGAGGGAAGCCTTTCTTCGGTTGACTACAGCTGCACTCTCCCAATGGGGATTTCGGTGGTGCGATGTAGACAAAGTTCAAAGCAAGCAGCGATTCAATAGGGTGCGATCGTCGCCGAGGCAGCACCCGCTGGAATGAGCTGGAATGAGAACAATGCTTGATCGAGATGGGGTGGAATGATGAAGTCTCGGGACGGAGACCGACAGGCAGCTCAAGCTCAAGCAGTGCTGAACCGCCTGCATGAATTTTCTTTACATCAAAATGCCCTCCTATTGTATTGCCACCACCCAGTTGCGGGGCTGCTTGACCTCGTATAAGCCCAGAAGGCTCCATGTCTTCCTGACCCGACATGCGATATCGCTCGCCTCATCACAGGGGCGTCGCGCCACCTCGCTTCCTCGAATTACTATCGTAATGTTTTCCGCAGGGGGGCGGCGCCACTCAGCCGTTCCGTCGCGCGTATTGATCTCGACGTGGTGCAGTGGCGGATCGTCCAAGATTATGAGGCCCGGTACTTGCTTCAGCTTCCCCTGGGCATGGCTTCCTGGGCATACATGCGTGCGTGTGTGACTCGTCGAGACCCTTCTTTGCCTCACCTTAATGAGGGATACCTGCCAAAACAGCAAATCAGTTCAATCTCACAACATGAGATTGGCTGTAAGGCAGCCGATGAGGGCAGCAGAAAACCCTCGTGAAATGGCGCACGTAACCAATGCACGCCCAATGGGTCGAAGAACATATTTGCATTGCGTCGAAGTCCTTGGGCTGTGAGGCTCTGTCCTAGCTTGACCCGCACACCACACCGCTCCGTGTTCTAGTTTCCACCGGTCCGCCACACTCGAACGTGCAGCGGCAACTCCCTGCTCCTCGGTGCCTTTGCGTTGTTGTCAGCCCCACCAAGCCATCTTGGATGCCGGGTCGGAAGATCTTCAGAGGCATACCACCATTGGCCGAGAGCCGATGCGAGAGACGGGGATCGCAGCAGAGACGCAAGAGATCTGTCATTTTTCCTGTGAATCCGTGTCCCGTCTGAGAGTCCCCTGCTTCCCGTCTGCTCGGGCCTGTGGTCTGCGTGTCTTCGCCTGCGGTCCCGGGACAATGGTTCGCCCCTGTACGCTGTGCAAGGAGTCTCACAGGAAGCCCATGCATGGAGCGACGAGCGTGCAGACTGAGCATGCCGTACATGCCGTACATTCAATGATCGTAACCGAGATACTTCCAACACTCGCCACAAAGAAGCTCTTCTACAACACTGCAAGAGTATAGAGACGCATTTCAGTTTGTAAATACACGATGTTTCGTCCAACAGGGCGCCCGGGCCTCTGGCTGAGCGGATTCGCGGCGCAACGAACGTGGTGCTTGCCGCCAGATACATGCGGCGGCATCAAAGCCAAGTCGTCAGTATCGGAAGGCTTAAAAGTACCCCAAAAAATTGAAGCAAATGCGCCACCAGCCGAGGCCATCCTGAAAGTAAAAGGCTACATCAGGAAGACAGTGTGGCGAGGCGGCCGACGCCGTCAGTGGATGGCGTCGAGTACTTGTCAGTCGGCGTGGTGTCCAGCTGGACCCCGTCCTCAGGCTCAACGTAGGCCCCGGGAGCATAGCGCCCAGTATCTTTGACATGCCAGGCGTAGACTCCCTGTATCAAGGTGCCCAGATCGGTCACGTAGCCTTGCGTCTTCAGCCGCCACGGTCCAAAGTCAGGGAGTCTGCTCTGTAAGTGAATAAACTCGGCAAGGTCAGCGTTGTGGACCTCAAGAGCCTTTGTATAAGCATCTGCAAGACTCAGACCCGACTCTTTCTGGATGCTCATAACAATATTGACGGCGTCCCCAGTTCTGGAGAGTTCTTTGGGTAGCGATATGAAGTCATTCTGGTAGCCAATGATCCTAGCGACGAGGTCGTGCATGCGCAGTATGGACGGGTGGCTGAGTACTCCATCAGGGAGATCGCGATAGTTCTGATGAACACACAGATACTTTGCATAGCACAGGCCTCCGGATGTTTGCCGGCGAATTGATTGATAGACCGCGAAAGGGGGAGCCTCGTTCTTGCCGTTGTATTTCTTCTCGCGGGCATAGCCAACCATGAGCTCTCTGATTGATGACACAAATTGGTCGAAGAGGCGAGTGGGCATGTGGAACCCGAGAATCTCTTCCCGAATGGCATAAAGTTGGCGATAGAACCCTGGTGGCGGCTGTGTGTGCTCCTTGCCCGCCAGGATATCAAGGATGCGTTCCTTGACCCTATTCAGCTCATTGGGCTCACTGTGGTCCATTATATCGTCTAGTATAGCCAAGAACGCTGTGAAGCGCGCAATGGGACGTAGCTCATTCAGGCTCAGTCCCGGGAATGCCCGGGCGGCGATATCAGTGAGCCGATGCCGTTTGTGCAATTCACGAGCGGCCTTTGACTCAGACTGACAGTCGGTATCGATCCATTGACAACACTCATCGGCCAGATCTTCGAAGAACGGACTGACCAAGTCCCGAAAGGGGTATACGGGCCGCGGCCACGTCCTGAGCTCCTGGTAGATTCGAAGTTCCTCGTTCTTGCTCATGATATCTGCAGTCTGATGTGACAATGTAGAGAGCAGGTATAGACATTCTGCAATGAAAGAGATGCTGGATTAGAAGCTGACATCTGCACGAGTGATTGCTTAAATAGTTCCAAAAAACCAAACTCCGTGATATTGTAGATCATGATGTAAAGCACAGATACTGACTGCTTTGAGATTCATGGCCTACTTCCGTCTTCCTGAATTATATACCGTTGTACAACCTACGCTATGTCACCTAGATGGTGACGCAAAAGGATAGAGCTAGCTGCATCACCACAAAGGATCATCCGCAATTGGACTTCCATACATTCTGGTCTTGCGAGTCGTACGTTGCAGTAGCGGCATCAGCCTCGCGCGTACATGTAAGGCCTTGGACGTTACTCTCCGCCACTGCCATCGCGGATACTGAGCAGGTCCACGAGCAGCGTATTTCTCCATGTCGAAGAAAGACGGCGAGGCCATCGGGTACGCGTCTTAGTGTCATGTTTTAGAGGCGGAAACCTGTTGTTGAGGTTTCTGGCAACAGACCAGACCGCGCGACGACGCGGAATGTAATGCCCCTTGTCTAAGCGGCGAGTTGCTCGGCACAGGCTTCACCTTTGGTAGGGGCGGAACAGCGCCGTCCAATTGACGGAAGAAGGAGATCCAACTGATGTTGCTCGCAACAGAGCGGATGTTTCCCCGCGCCGATGGATGTGTCGCGCGACAGGGGGCAGTCACCAACCCCACGATCCACGACGGCTACTAGATGGTAGCACAAGTGCCCATCATTTAGGATCATGGTTGTCTCGCGACTCGTCAGCACGAAGTACGACAGTTCGCACTCCGTACAGTATACATATCTTCAGTATTATTCACCCAGAGCCTCCGTGAATCGTCAAACAACGGCGCATTCTTGACTCAGTGAGGGGAACATGGTCGGCTGCTCGGACTTCGGCTGTGTTGCACGGGAGAGCACGAGGACGAAGGAGGTTTCGAACGACTCGCGGGTGCAGATATTGGACTAGACTAGCCACTCAGCCGTTGTACACCTCCGCAGCCCGCCTCAATCCTCTTGCCCCGACAGCCCGTCCGGTTGGCCTCACCGGAGGGAGCTCGACGGTAGGTGTGACCAACACCGGGCCGTTGGTCGGCTTGTCAGTGTCGGGGGCACATCTCTCACCAACAACCACATGGAACATGGACCGGAATTGTTCCCCCTCGGCGCTTTGCATCGGTGCCCGTGTCGACTTGGGCTTCTCCCTCCTCTAAAATGCACGACGAGTCGCGTACTTACCCGATACAATTCGTTCCACACCCGCCCCTCCCTCGCCCCTTCACTGCGGTGGCTCGATGCGGACCATCGCGAGGCCTCTGACAAGCTTGAAGACGCGAGCCGACCACGATGGCGCGAAAGAGCCTCTTGAAGCACTTGGAGCTTCCTGTCAAGCCAGGACAAGTCGAGGCAACGTCACTGTTGAACTGGGACGTGCAGCCGATTGAAAAGGCACGGCGGACATGGGGTACGTATATACGGCCCGGGGGACTCAAATGACGAAAGAAAGGGGCGAAGCATCATGAAGAATACGAACCCCCGCTGACCACGAGTCGTCGTCGTAGGATGGACGGCGTTTCTGAGTATGTGGAGCACGGGGGCGTTTTGCATGAGCAACTTTCAGATTGTATGTACAACGTGCCACGACGGCGACGACGGCTCATTATTATCGAGTCCTGATTGTCGTCGTCACTTTTGGTCCACCGCGTCTTCTGACTAACATCAAATGTCCAGGGCTCGAGCATGCTGAGCTTGGGGCTCAATTGGTGGCAAGTGATTGTGCTTACACTGGTTGGCCACATCCTCGCCGTGTCGCTCATTCTGGTGTCAGCGTGGCCTGGGTTCGAATACGGCATCCCGTTTCCCGTGGCCACTCGCGCTGCTTGGGGTATGTGTGTATGGCAGCAGCATTTTCGTTTGTTTGGCGATCCGTCCCCTTTCGCGGTTCCATGTCAACAGACAACTGGAGTCTGGTCTAACGAGACGTGTAGGGCACTTCGCAACGCCCTTTATGGTGCTGAACCGCGTGCTCCTGTCCGTCATCTAGGGCGAGATCCAGTCATGGCAAGGCGGCCTGATGACCTACGTCTGCCTCCGGGCCATATTCCCGTCCATTGACCGCATCCCCAACACGCTGCCGGCGAGCACGGGGACGAACCTGCCGCAGTTTGTCGGCTTCATCGTCTTATTCGTGATCCAGATCCCCATGCTCTTCCTGAGCCCCCGGTGCCTATGCTATCTCGTCTGGGCCGGCGCCGTCGCCGGGTTCGAGGTGCAGCTCGGGCTCACCGTCTGGGCTGTCGCAACCATGGGCGACGCCGGGTTCGGTGCGGTGCTTCACGGGGGAGAGCAACAAGGCGCGTCGTCGTCGTCGAGGTCACAACTGGGATGGGCGTCCGTGTTCTGCATCTGCCTGACGATATCCAGCGTCACCAGTCTCTCAATGAGCATCTGCGACTACACCCGCTACAGCGGGTCGGTCAAGACGGGCGTCTGGGGCCAGGCGCTTTCCTGGATCCCCATCTGGCTGGGCAACATCTTTGGCATCCTGACCGTGGCGGCCACGCAGCGGCGGTTCGGCGCCGAGCTCTGGAGCGTGATCCAGCTGCTCATGGCCATGCAGGACGCGTCCCCGACGGCGGGCACGAGGGTCGCCGTCTTCTTCTGCGGGCTCGCCTTCTTGGTCGTCCAGCTCGGCCTCAACATCACGGGCAACATCTTCTCCGGCGGGACGGACCTGGCGTCCCTGCTGCCGCAGTACATTAGCATCCGTCGCGGACAGTTCATCGTCGTCGCCATCGCGCTGGCCATCAACCCCTGGTACCTCGTTTCCGCGGCGGCCGTCTTCCTGAGCGTCATCTCGGGCTACACCATCTTCATCCAGCCCTTCCTGGGGATCTTGACGGCGAATTACTTTTTCGTGTTCCGGCGCAAGTTGAAGATTGAGGACTTGTATACGTATAAGGACTCCATCTACTTTTATGGCTGGGGCGTGAACTGGCGGTCGGTCGTGGCGGTACGTGACGTTTTCTTTTCCTTGTTCCTACACCTCTTCTGCTATCCGTCAACGTGCCAGAGCTAATAACTGAGAACCTCTTCTCTTGCAGTGGACGTGCTCCGTGGCTCCTCACCTCCCGGGATTTGTGAGCTTTCTGGACCCGAAGCTGCCGATTACCGCGGGGGCTCGGCAGTTGTATTACATTGCGCCCTTTACGAGCTTCTTGATCGGTACGCAGAGCATCTGATGATTGCTGTTATTTGTTTCGACGCGCCAGGCCGTTTGGCAGAAGAACCTATGCTAACGTCGTCCAGCGTTTGCCGTTTCCCTCGCGCTCGGCTTGTGGTTCCCCGCGGCGTCGCAGGAGACGTTTCTGCGAGACAAGACGAGAGCTGACGCCTTTTGGGGCAAGGAAAACTTCATCGCGCACCTGACCACGGGCAGAGGCTTGGCGGAGTACATGATGGATGAGAAGGACCCGGAGGTCACGAGCACGAGGTAGCGAACAAAGAGGCTGGCCGGTTCGGCTGGTCTGGTGTCACGTACGCTGAAGACGATCGAACGTCGTTGGCTTTTCCGCGGCGTGAGAAAAACGGTAATGAACAAGCTGTGATTGGCATGACAAGCAGACCCGCTCGCTGTGGATGTATTTCCTCCATTGCATTGTCCGTCATGAGCCATGCAAACTTCACATGGATGTGGCGGTGCATGATATGATTGTCCATCCTCGATGCTTCCTGCTCAGACATCCCGGCACAGCCTGGGCCCCAGCTCCCTAAAGCCGTTCCGTTTGTAAAAGCTCAGCGAACGACTCCATCTCGGCTGAGACGGCGCGCAAACCTCCAAGCGCTTCCACCCGCGCCGCCGGGCGAGCTCCACGGCCACGTCAATCAGGTGCGGCGCGACGCCTCGCGAGCGCATGCGCGGGCAGACGTACAGCTCCGACACCTCGCCGAACTTGCCGCCGGCGTAGATGGCGGTGCACTCGTTGATGGTGACGACGCCGACGGGCTCTTGGTGTCGCTGCTTCTGCTGCTTCTGCTGCTGCTGCTCGTCGTCGTTGTTATCATCGCCATCGTCATCTTCGACGACGTAGGCGAGCGCGGCGGTGACGGTCGGGTCGCCGAGGACGCTCGCGGCGGTGCGCGTCAGGGATTCGACGTCGGGGCCGTTGCCGCTCCAGAGCTCGTCGAGGAGGCCGAAGAGGAGAGCGGCCACTGCGGCGGCGTCGGAGGGGCCGGTGAGGCGAGTCTTGACGACTGGCATGCTGTGCGGTTGGGGATGGTGAGGTGATGATGGTGGTGATGGTGGTGCTGGCGGGTGGATGAAGAATGGTGACGAGCGTCGTTCGTTGAGGTTAACAAGACGCATGGCAAGCATTTGGCAGGCATTTATTTGTTGAAGATCTTTCATGACACACCATCCATCCTTGCGAGCCCGGCGTTGTGTGTCATCGTCCGCGACGACTCGCTCGTGTGAATGCCGACGGGAGCATCAATGGACCCTGGGGTTGGAGATCAGTGGATACCATGTCTGCGTGTCGGACACACAATCTCTCCGGCTTATATACAGAGTCGTTTCCTGTATTCGAACAGATTGCGACGATTAAAGGCATTCCGAACATGCTCACCGGTTGCTCTCTCCTTTCTCTCTCTCACACACACACGCGACCAACTGGCCGAGCGAAAGAAGCGTCCCGCATTCGTGCCGGTCCTGGCGTCTTCTTTCTCGGCCGCGACCGAGGCGCCTCTGCGGAGAAGAGGATCCCCCGACTAGTCGTATTTTTTGTTCCCACATCGGCAGTGCCCATATTCAGAGGGCGTTCGTTGCGCATTCCTTTGTCCTTCATGGACCATCGCCCAACATCTCCCCGCATCTGACTCAGTCCGCGGAGAAGTCGTATGCAGAGTCGAGACCGGCGACGATGCTTGGACGAAGACGGGCTACGACTAATAAACCGGGCGCCTGTGCGGGGGGACTAGCTAACTTACTAGACTCTGCTGCTGCTCGTAGTAAGTTAATAGTCAGTCAGCCATGCCATGAGCGTCTTGTGACGCAATGCGGCCTCCTCCAGTCTCTTGCTTGGGGGCGACTGGAACGATTCGACTGGACTCTGCCATTGAACTTAAAGGAACCCACATACCTTTGCTTTGACCGCGACCGACCGACCGACCGACAACAACAACCTCGCCGGGTCCTCTGCGTACGTTTTCCCTCCAACGTCATGTCACCATGTCGCCTGGGCCCAAGGAGCGTCTTCGAGGCGGCGACGTAGAGGATGAGGAGGAGGACGAGCACCGGACCAGCATCATGGACCAGCATCATCATCATGACCCCTCGTCCTCGTCCGACTTTCGCGACCCCGAGTCTCCCACATTAAACGAGGTCCTCCGCAAGTACAAGCGAGCTGCCTGTTCGGGCAAGCAATGCCCGCACCCCGCCAACGTGTGGTTCCGCGACGCGCGAAGGGAACCCGAACGCGGGGGACAGCGGCAGGGGCAGGGGCAGCAGCAGCACCACCCACATCAACGACGCAAATCCAACAACAACACCATAGTCCTCCGCGAGCTGATCACGGAGCTGGCGCCAGACGTGCCCACCGCGTGGTCCGTCGTAGAGAGGTGCGATGAGGAGGGGTGCAAGGACGACGGCGACAGCCCCAAAGAGGAAAACGAGCCATCGTCATCATCATCATCATCCCCATCAACATTCCCCCAGTTCCACCGTCTGCCCGCCGAGCTGCAGGAGCTCATCTGGCGCGCCGCCGTGCCCCGCCGCTGGGTTCACTACGCGCTGCCCAGCAGCGGGGGGTTCGCCCCGGACGGCGGCGCGGGCATGCGATATCCGCCGCTCCCTGTGCCGCAGGTCGCATCCGTATGTCGTGCGGCGCGACATGTCGTCCTCGGCGGGGGTGCAAACGTCCTGTTTCGACGAGACAGGCCTGCTGGCACCCCTACTACTGAGGAGGAGGAGGGGGAGGGGCCGGCTAACAACATGGATAACCCCACCATCACGTCGCCGTCGCCGTCACCATCTTCATCTATTGCTGGTAGTACCGCCACGAGACAGTACGGGGACGTGGCAGCGGGCTTTATCCATGAGCATGATCTGCTGTACGTTACGCAAGAGCCGCAGCCGCAGCCGCAGCCGCAGCCGCAGCAGCACCACCACCACCACCACCACCACCACTACCATCACCATAACCCGGGACCCGGTGGAAGGGGGGGTGGCAATGGAGGTAGTGGTAACAGTAGCAGTAATACCGAGCGACAGCCAGCAGCCGCCGCCGCGCCGATGATGCAAGACGGTCATGGTGGTGTCACAACAGCGACGTGGACCGCAGACAAGGCGCTGGGCGTCATCCAAACCGCCGAGTCCATCGCCGTTTGCTGGCAAGACCCATGCTCGCTCTTCCTCGGCCCCAACAGCCCCAACGACCGGTTCGGCCACAGGCAGCTCGCCAGGTGGTCGTTTCTCAAGGGCTGCGCGGCGCTGCGGACTCTGTTTGTCAACTTTCGCGACCAGCCCGTGACCCTGCAAGTGCCAGTGAGGGCGTCGCGCCACCACCACCACTTGACGACATCACCACCACCACCAGCATCATCATCACCACCACCATCACATCTGATTCCGAGAGACAGCAGCACCAGCACTAGCTGGACCGACGCCCTCAACCTCGTAAGGCTGTACGACGATGACCGCCTCGCGCAGCTCACGCGCCTCGAGACGAGCCCAACGCGCACCTCCCTGCCGCGCTACCACTACGACGCCGGCAGGAGGACGAGGAGGTCGCGAGACGGCAACGGCGGCAACGGCGGCAGCGGCGGCGGCGGCACCACCACGCACCCGGGCCGGTGCCTCAACTGCGAGCGCGTGCAGTGGGAGCGCCACCACAGGCCCGCCGTGGAGCGCTTCTGGCTGCAATTGTGGGCGGACGGGGAGCTGGGCGAGGCGGAGAGGGAGGCGGCGTTTCCGTCGCGCACCACGTACGACGCCAGTCACCCGTGGGTTCGGGACAAGATGGAGAGGGCGCCAGAGTTTGTGCCTGTCGTGGCGGTCAGGATTGAGATACAGACTGAGTAGTAGTAGTAGTATACCCGTTTTCTTTCGTGTCGTCCCCCTCTCATATGCCAGCAATACCACGCGCGTCTAGCTGTACACAGAATATGGCCGCGATGCTGACGTCTAGTCTGGTGGTGAGCGCCGCACAAGAGTCGTAAGCACGCCCACCGAGACGTCCCATCAGTCACCATCCCCCTCCCCTAACCGTAATCATAATGGGGGGGTAGATCAGGCATCAAAGGGCGGCCGACCGAGAGTGTCCCCCCATTCACTCGTCGCCCTGCCCCTCCTCTCCTGCCTCCAGCAACCCCATCCGCAGCGCCCCCTGTGTGTCGACGCCGACCTTCATGGGCTTCAACTCCCGATCCTGATCAAAGTGCACGCTGCCGTACCGCATGTAGGCGCCAAACGAGTCCCTCGCGATATCCGCGTCGCGATGCTCGGGCCGGCCCCAAATGTCAGCGAGGAACGGCACCTCGCCTGGCGGGGCGTGCGAGAGCTTCATGGTGGCCGTGTTGGCGAGCAAGTGGTTGACGACGGCGCGCGCCTCGTCGCGCAACGCCTCCTCATCTGCCTCGTCTTTGTCGTTATCGCCGCCGCCGCTGCCACCACCTGTCGCCGTCGCCGTCGCCGAGAGCAGCGCAAACTCCCTCGGCCCCTGCCACGAGCTCACCCCCTGCAGGTAGTACATCTCCGTCATGGACGACAAAAGGAAGACGTGCGTCGCGTAGTACTCGGGTCCGTTGAACCCTTCGACGCCCCCCGGCTCGACGACCCGGCGCAGACGCTCAAAGCAGAGCACCTGCGTCAGGTAGTCGGCCAGAAACTCCATGCTGACGGTGGCTTCGGGGGCGTTGAGCTGCTCGGCGGTGAGCTTGGGCAGCGGGATCGGTCGGAGGAGCGGGTGCTTGTGGAAGCTGGCGGCGTACGCGTTGGTCGCGTCGCCCCAGACGGCGGTGAAGATGTCGTGCCAGCGCTTGATGAACGGTTTGCCCTTTCTCGCCGCGATGAAGCTGTTCATCATGCTCTCCACGCCGGGGCGCAGCTGCATCGTGAAGCCGGCGACCTCGTAGGGCGAGGCCGGGTCCATGATGGCGTCCCAGCAGATGTCGTCGACGTGCCGAAACAGTATCATGCCGACGTCCATCCAGATGCCGCCGTGCTGGTAGAGCAACGGCAGGCGCACGAGGTCGGCCTGGTGCTGCCCCACGGTCGGTCCGTCCATGGTGCCCTCGCGGAAGGCGCGCGGGAGCACGACGCCCGCCGCCGCCTCCTCGACGTCCTCGTCGTCGTCGTCGTCATCACGGAGCAGCAAGTGGTGCCGCACGTTCGTCTCCGAGCCCGGGACGGCGTCGAGCACGTGGACGGTCCAGTCCGGGCCGAGGCGGCGCACCCAGTTGATGATGTTGCGCCGCGACCAGGCCGGCATGGTGGCGAAGCCGGCGTGCCAAAACGCCCACACGTTCTTCTCGGAGACGACCTCGTGGCGCTGCTGGAGCCACGCGGCGATGTCCTCGTCGGTCCGCCGGTCCAGCCTCTCGGCGGGGATGGCGGTCGTGCCCGGAGGCGGCTTGATGAGGCCGGTGACGGTCATGATGGCGGAGAAGCAGTGAGCCTGATACGGGAGTGTAAAGGGAGATCAACAACTGAGTTCGATGTTACTTCCTTGGAAGCTCCAACTATCGATGAAGCCCGGATTTGCCCCAAGGAGGGGAAAAGAGTGAATGACAGCCTGACATGCCGACAGGCAGACGAGACGAAGTGGACATATGATGGCGGCAACACCACCATTGATCAATAAGTGCCATGTGCGACAGATGGACGACTCAACACCAGCAGACGGGCGCCAGCCAGTCCCGCCCCCAGTCCAGAAACCACCACCACCACCACCAACATGCCAGACAGACAGACAGATTCAGCCGGCAAAGACGTCGGCTAGAGGGGCGATTGGCTGCCCTACACCACACGCCTGCCGCCTCGCCATGGCCAAAAAGCAATGTGCGCGTTGGACCTGCGCCGCTCTTGCTCTAGCGTCTGCTGGGTCATTCATTGCCCGCTTGGACTGGACAGACGAGCATGGGATGGGATGGGACAATAGGGACCGCCGCCGGGGCGGGGTGAATAACTACATACATTGATACATTCAACGGCTACTTTGCACGCGACTTCTTTCCCCCGTCCGTCCGTCCGCCGCGGCGCGTCATGTGCGTTATTATAGACGGATAGGTGATGTGGTGGACACACGGGTCTGAGTGTACTATACTGCACTGTACTCAATGTAATGCAAGGCGTCAACTACCAAGTTAGTATGTACCAAATGAACTTGGTACTACGTACTGTGAGTCCGTGCTATACTGTATGGAGTAGATGCAGCAGGTCTGTTCTGTTGCGCAACGACCAACACGCATGAACTAGTCTGAGACGGCCCGTCCGGACACGGCAGGCAGGCGGGCTTGTTGGTGTTAGGGATTGCGCGATGCTGTGCGAAGGAACGAATGGGGACCGCTAACTATGGGAGGGTCCAGGGTGTCGGGACGATTGCCTCTTTTGCCAGGCCAGGCGTGGGCTGCGGCGAGGGGTCTGGTGGTCTGGTGTCCGACTGATGAGCGTGCAGGATCAGATGGTCGTGATGAAACTGACGTTGTAATAAATGTGGGTGTGCGATGATAGTCGGGGGATCCAGGTCAATCATGTTGAGCAACGTCGATAGTCGCCGACATGCAGCAACCCCATCTTGCTGCATCCAAGCCCTCCCGTTCGCATACCAACAGCGTCCTACAGTCGTACAGCACTGTACTACTGCATCGTTGCACTGGTGGTTAGCGATGCATGATTAAAACCTCGCGTTTCCACTTTCCAGGACATGGGCATGGACGCCGCCGACCACGAGGCTTCATTCATCCATCATCAGACAGAGAGAGAGAGCGCCGTCCGTGCTGCCTGCACGCGGGCGGCAGCGGGGGCGCCCCAGCTGAGCTGAATGATTTGAAGCCCATCGTCTCCAGTGTGTGTGCGCGCGCGCGCCCGAGCAACAAAAGTCGCGCAGTGTGGTCTGCGTGCGGTGTGATGAATGTTGAGGCCTCACGTATGGCGTGACGAGAGTGTGATATCCCATCGCATTAGATACCAGACTAGTTAGGTGCGTGAGAAAGCAAAAACAACCTGAAGAAAAAAGAGACGAGAGTTGCGAGACAAACATGACCCCCTCCCCCTCCCCTTCTAGTTACCTCCGAGACCGCATGCAGCCCAGCCCAGCCCGTCGTGTAAGCTGAGTTGAGTCCAGTCGGGGCGGGCATCCACCACCATATCTGTCTGCCTGCTTGCCGACCGAAACAACACACACAGCAGCTGTAGCAGCTCTCACAAAAGATGGTGTGTATTGGGGAAGCTGCTTGGATGGAGTTGAAGTCGCGGGGTCTGGTGCATCGACGACTGCGACCGTGACGTCGACACGTCAAGTCCGAATCAAGCCCCCCCCCCCTCCTCATCGTCTGATGTTCTGCTACGAATGGGGGGCAGCCACGGCGACTGTTGGACGCGCATCAACATCAAGACCAACAGATCACCCCGCAGGTATTTGCGGCGGCGGCGGCGGCATGATGGGCGGGCCGTTGTTACTTACGTATATTGGTGCGTGTACAGTAGTAGTTAACTTCAGTAGTCATAAAACGCACGTTCGTCTCCTAGGCGGGTTGTTGATTACCGTGCAGGCACCAACATGCAATATCCATCGTACGTGCATGAACGCCGCTCGTGCTGATCTTCTGCTGCTGCTGCTGCTACTCTACACTACAACTCTGCTGCAGCCAACACACGTGCGGGTGCTCGCCTGCGGCCAGCCCGCCCGGCCCTCTGCTCCTGCTCCTGCTCCTCCCGCGAGCCGGATTCTGCATGGGTGAATGAATGTACTAACGCAGTTGTGTATGCTCCAGGCTCAGCCATACTACTTGTACTGTACTTGCAGATACAACACACGCCCGCACACAGCACGTTGTAGTGTTGGCTGCAGCCGCCTCGGCGATTTGCATCGGCGTCACATTTGACCTTGGGCTGATGCGACGCACGCATACAAGCTCGCGGATCTGATGGCTGATGGCGTAGTGGCGACGATGGAAGCTGGCATGTGCAAGAGGTCTGGTGAGCCTGTGCTCTTGGCTGTTGATAGTTGGACGCACGCTCGGAGTTGATGCAGAGTATGTGCAAAGGCGACAGACGAACAAGCGGAGACGGCTGAATAGTGTTCAAAAGCACAGAGCAGCGAGAGGTCCAAGACTCCAAAGTGACTGGAAAGCTCCATTCTTTCTTCGACAATTTACCTTTACGTTCCGCGCCCGAGATGCGTCGGCCGTCCCCTCATCACCACATGCGACAACAACACCCGTCGTATGCTCATTACTCCCACGTCTCATTTCAAACTGCCATTTTTTTTTTCTTCCTGTACAATTTCTGTCCTTCTTTTTACTTGTTCGCTTCCTCGTGTGCGCCCCTACGCCCACCTATCCCTGTTCCGGGCCACAAAGTCCGCCCACGTCGTCGGCTTGTCCTCCTCGCCCAGCAGCGCCAGGCTCTCGGACAGGTCGGCGCCGGCGTAGTAGCCCGGGTCCTCGAGCAGGAGCATGTTCTCAAGCATCTCCTGGGCGACGCCCGGGTTGAGGAACGACTTGAAGACGTCCTGGGGCACGTGCTGGATGCGCGCCGCCGAGGCCGCCGAGGGGCCGCCGCAGGTCGAGGCCAGCTCCGAGAGGATGCGCTGCGGAGAGTAGTAGTCGGTGGCGGCGTAGATGTGTTTGCCGGCGGAGGCGGGGAAGTTTTTGATGGCGGCCTTGACGAACTTGCCTGGGATGTGGGTGTCAGTGACTTGTTTCCTTCTTCCGCTTACACTCTCTCACTGCGCATGTAGGTAGGTGTGCAGTATATATCCTACACTTCTCGCGCAGGAAATATCGCGGCAGAGGACGGAGAAGAAGAGAAGGGGGGAAGAGGCTCATTACTTACCCATATCGTCAGCCACGTCAAGCAGCGGCAACTTGCCATTGTCAGCCGACAGCCCCTCTGGCAGCGTCCAAGTATACGCGCCGTCCTCGCCCTTGCGAATCTGCGTGAGCAAGTTGCTCATAAAGAACCCCGGCAACACAGCCGTAACAGGCACCCCCCCACTTCCACTGCTCTGCTCGCGCATGTACTCCTCGATGCGCGCCTTGCCGTCAAAGTGGCTAATGTGCGACAGCCGCCCGCCGCTCGCGCGCGTCGTGTTGATGAGCGACGAGAAGACGAGGTGCTTGACGCCCGCGTCGCGGCTCGCGTCGGCGACGGCCCGCCCCTGCGCGACCTCGACGTCGGCGCTCATGCTCTCCCAGAAGTTGGTGACGAGGAAGACGGTGTGCGCGCCGGCGACGGCGGGCGCGGGGGACGAGAGGTCGGCCTCGACGAGCTCGACGCCCGGCAGCGCGGCGAGGGCCCGGGCGGCGGGCTTGGAGGCGTCGCGCGTGACGCCGCGGATGCAGAACTCGCGCGAGAGGGAGGGGTCGGCGAGGATGGCGCGGATGACGGAGCCGCCCTGGTTGCCGGTGGCGCCGAAGACGGTGAGGATCTTGGACATGGTGGGGGTCCTCTGTTCTGTCGTGGGGTTTGGTGTTGTTGGTGCTGCTGCTGCTGCTGCTGCTGCTGCTGTGGCGGCGTGATGATGATTGGAAGCGAGGTGGTGCTGGTGGAGGTGGTTGTGACGTGAAACCGGTGAGTGAGGCTCGTGATGGTGGTAATGGTGATGTCACCGATGTGCTTCGTAGATGTACTTCTGAATGAAGCTCCTTCTTCCAACCCACCAGACATCAAGGCGGCTCAGCCCCAACATTTATATGCCCCTTCGACGTCAAGCTCCCTCCTTGCCCCTCATCCCCGTACCCTCCGCGCCGGCCGCCATACCTACCATACCCATACCACATCTCTCCCCATCTATCCATCCACCCATGCCTCGTAGACTGTAGTAGGCCCGGCCCGGCCGGCGAATTGATAGCTCCACCATACACAGCACGTTGACAGCTGGGTCCACGGCGGATCTCTCTCTCTCTCTCTCCTCTCTCCCCTGCGTGGAGAGTATGATACTAGTTTAGTTTCCCGTCAGACCTTGCGGCTCGCTACTAACCAACTAACTAACTTAGTCCGTCCTTCCAATGGCAAAGGCCCGTGGCGTCCGCGATGCCCTGCATAGCGCCGAGCCGCGAAATCTAGACGGCCAGCCGCTATGCTGTTGAGCCGCCCCGACGGACGCCACCACAAAAAAAGACCATTATTCAGCTTCCACACGTACTTATTACTCTCGCGGCAAAATAAGACGCGAGCAAGCCATAGCTAAGCACAGTCTAAGCTTTCGCTGTTGCTGCTGCTGTGTGGCTTCCACCACCACCACCACCCTCTTTCCCCTTCTCCGCGTTTCTTCTCGGCCCCCAATCGACACCGAGCAGCGGC
The DNA here is from genome assembly GCF_022605165.1 of Purpureocillium takamizusanense. Classification (NCBI taxonomy): domain Eukaryota; kingdom Fungi; phylum Ascomycota; class Sordariomycetes; order Hypocreales; family Ophiocordycipitaceae; genus Purpureocillium; species Purpureocillium takamizusanense. The sequence goes on along the minus strand of NC_063080.1, from coordinate 500,073 downwards.
CCGCCGCCGTTCCTGGAGGGAGTTAGTAATGATGATGCTAGCAGTAACAGAGACGGGGTAGTAGTTAGTACGGACAAACGTCTCCATGCTTGATGTGCCCCCCCCCCCCCCAAAACGCGCGAGACAAACAGACAGAGAGCAGCCCGGCCAGTGGGGGCCTACTAGCTACTAACCGTACTAATAACGTTCGCTGCTATGTACGTACTACTAGCATCGTAGTATCACGGGCGAGGCAGGCGTGTTTCTTGCAGTCGGGCCTCGGACCCCGCAGCTCCCCCGAGCCGAACCAGCATGGCCGCTGGCTGATTCATGCTTTGACATCATCGCATCGCATCGTACCATCCATCTATCCACGTACACGCATACACTCACCCTATGCGCGCACACATCCATGATGCGCGCCATGTCCCACAACGACACTCATGGCTTGTTCGCGTCTTTTCGCAAAACGCGACGACGTCGTCGGGCGATGATAACAGGTGACGATGATGACGACGACGAACCGGGGCTTCATGATGTCTACTAAACTCCAGGGCGAAATCCGCGTGAGCGAGAGCGAGCAGGCGGGCAGGCCAGGCCAGGCCAGGCAGGTCAGGCAGACGATACTCTGCGCAATGGTTGACAACCTGTGCCAGGGACGCCGCGCGCCCCCATATTTCGTCAGCGCCCCAACTGATCCCTCAAGCCTCTCAAAACGCAATCGTGAGCGGCCATGGGAAGGTGGTGGTGATTGAGTGTGCGTCGAACACTTGTTCGCATGCCCAAGGCTCTCATATTTACACGCTCAAAGAGGGCGGGTGGTGATGGCAGGGATAACTTCGGTGAGCACGTCGAGGGCTGGCATCAACTCCAACGGGTGTTGTATTTCTCACCCTCATCGTAGTTTATACACTCATCCTTCAAGAGTAGCACGCCTTAATCGCGGCTAGCACTCTGCTTGCCAAACCACAAGTCGATACACCCACTCCTCCAAGCGATCATCCGCCCCCCTACGCGTAGCCGTTTTCCTTGAGCCACGTCGCCACGTCCTCCCGGTCGCGCTCCAGCCATGATATCTTGGACCGCACTGCATCCTTGCTCTGCTCCAGCGACTGGTTGTAGCCGTTGGTGTTCTTGCCCTCAAAGAACTTGTCCACGCGCGCCAGCTGCTCCTTCTGGCTCAGCCCCGACGTGAAGATCATCACCATGCTGCCCAGCATCGTCAGCCCCGGCGGCAGCCGCTCGTAGACGAGCTCCCAGTTCTCCTCCATGTACGCGAGCAGCGCCTGGATGCCCTCGGCGTGCGTCCGCAGCCCGCTCACCGGCATGTACACGTCCTGGTCCTTGACCTCGCTACCAAACAGCAGGCCCAGCGTTCGCTTCATCAGCTCCGGTTCCTTAGCGCGTCCCAGCACCCGCAGGCACGTGTTGCGCTCGTCGCTGCTCGTCGATGATCGGTAGTAGTTGAGCACGTGTTCATACTGTGTCGTCCCTGTCAGCTCAATGCCCTCCCGCCGCACATGGCCGGATGGCCAATTTCACCGCAAACTCACCTCTTCCTTGCCGCCGTACTTGAGCGCAATCGCCAGGACGCTCCGGCGAATGTTGGGGTGCACCGCCGACTTGTCGCCCGCCATAAACTTGCCAAACATGTCCTTGGCCGCCGCCACAATCTTCTCGTCGCCCGCCAGGCCTGCGCTGCCAAACATCATGGCCTTGAACTGCTGCTCCACGTGCCCGTCGCTGTCCGAGAACTGCCACCCCAGCTCGTGCGCCTTGGGCGCCACCAGGTCGCGCAGGAACGCCTCGAGCCCCTTCTTGACGGCCGGATCCTCGAACATCCACGCCGCGTCCACGGCGCCCAGGCGGCTAATGATCTCGTTCCACACCACAAACTCCGACTCCGAGTCGAAGCCCTTGAGCAGGCTCAGCACGCCAGACGTCTTCTGGTAGCCAGAGGCCGCCAGCGCGCCCGCGTCCGCAATCATGCCCGCCCGGTCCTCGACCGTCAGGAGACCGTCCTTGGCAGCCTTGCCGAGCTTGGCCAGGCGTTCCGGCGTGTACGACGTCCGGTAGATGCCCGTGTGGTTGGCGTTGACCTTGAAGAAGTCGCCGTCGGGCAACTTCAAGTCCTTCTCGCGCTCATTGAGGGCCAGCGACTTGTCGACGCCGTCCTTGGTGCGCACGCTGAGGAAGACAGGGTACAGCACCTTGTCCTCCTCGGGCTTGACGTCGCCGGTGCGCAGGAAGCGGTTCTGCTTGACGTGGATGGTGCCAGGCTCGCCCTGCTCCGTCACGGCGACGACCGGGTAGCCGACGTTTTTGGTCCAGGTGCTCATGATTTCGTGGATGGGCTCGCCGCTGGCGGCGCTCAGCGCGTCCCACAGGTCGCCCGTCTGTGTGTTGCCGTAGGCATGCTTCTTGAGGTACTGGCGCACGCCCTCGAGGAACGTGTCCTCACCAATGTGGGTCGAGATCATGCGCAGGATGCAGGAGCCCTTGGAGTACGATATGGCATCGAAGATCTGATTGATTTCGTCGGCGCGCTTAACGGGCACTTCGATCGGGTGGCTGCTTCGGAGGGAGTCGAGGCCGAGGGCGGACTGCAGGTTGTCGGTCACGTACGTCTCCCACACCTTCCACTCGGGAAAGAAGGCGTTGGACGAATACTGCGGACAAGCGGGTTAGCATTCCTCCATGTTAACGGGAGGGGGCACTCCCTCATGGCAAAAGGATCGAGCGGGAAAAGGACATACCCAGGATGCCCAGGTGGCAAAGCCCTCGTTGAGCCAGAGACCCTCCCACCAATCCATGGTGACGAGGTTTCCGAACCACTGGTGGGCGAGCTCGTGCTGAACCACCTCGGCGAGGCGCTCCTTGGTGGCGGCGCCGCTCGTCTTCTCGTCGAGGAGCAGGTCGACGACGCGGTAGGTGATGAGGCCCCAGTTCTCCATGGCGCCGGCGGCAAAATCAGGAATGGCGACCTGGTCCATCTTGGGCAGGGGAAAGTCGATGCCAAAGACCTTTTCGTAAAACTTGAGGGTGCGGACGGCGAGGTTGAGGGCGAAGCGGCCGTGCTCAATGTCCTGGCCGGGAGGAGCGTAGACGCGGACGGGGACACGGAAGTCAAGCGACTCGACATAGTTGAGCTCGCCGACGATGAAGGCGAGCAGGTATGTGGACATGAGGGGCGACGTGTTGAAGTGGACAGCCTTTTTGGCAGCGCCCGACATCTTGGACTGCACCTCGGACTCGGAGGCGACATCCATGTTGCTCAGGCAGGTGAGGGCCTTGTCGGCAATGAGGGTGACGGTAAACTTGGCCTTGAGGGAGGGCTCGTCAAAGCAGGGAAAGGCGCGACGGGCGTCGGTGGCTTCCATCTGCGTGGTGGCCAGGATGCCTTCGGAGCCGTCGTCGCGCTTGTAGGTGGAGCGGTAGAAGCCAGCCATCTTGTCATTGAGCTGGCCGCTAAAGGTGATTTCGAGCTGGGCCTTGGTCCCCTTGGCCAGGGAGCCGTCAAAGGCAAAGCTGCTGACCTGCTTGGCCTCATCGTACGAGACCCGGGGCGCGGAGGAGACCGTCTGCCCGCCAGCAGAGACCTTGGCGCTGTGGATATCAAGCTCGAGGGTGTTGACGGCGATGGAAGACGAGTCCTCGACGACGTCAACATCGATGACGACGGTGCCCTCGTAGGTGAGCTTCTTCAGGTCGGGCTCGAGGGTTAGGTCGTAGTGTCGAGGAATGACGTTGGCGGGGAGCAGCTCGCGGCCGTGGGTGGTGCCTGGGGCGCCGCCGCCGGCGACATCGGCATCGGCGTGTAGCTTGCACATGGCGTGTCTGCGGAACGAGCAATGGCGCACCAAATTGAGGCCGGTGCCGAGACGATTGGAGGGTCGTGGGCGTCCAAGGGCGGAGGAGGAAGCGTTTGCGAGCGAGAGGGAGTGTGGGCGAGGCGTTGGAGAGGGGTTCGAGGCAGCGGCGGCAGCGGAGAAGGTCGAGGCAAGTCTTTTATGGGAGGCGCTGGGAAGTCGAGACGTGTCAGCCGAGCTGTGGAAAAGGAGGGCGACGTAACGGTAGTAGCTAGAAGCAGAAGGTGATTGTGGCCGAGGTGGACTGACGGAGCAGCCAGACGAGGTGGGGGAGGGGTTGGGGGAGGGCAATGGATCCATGGATGGAAGGAGGGGCAGTGGGTGGCTTACAGCGGCTTGCGGGGGCCTAAAGAGATGAGCCCGTCCGTCGTTGAGTTGCAGCGTCTGCTGGTGCGGCTCCAGGTCCAGGCGTGCGACGGCGACGCAAGCCTGCCTAAGCTGGAGCTGGAGCCACCGGCCGCGGTGGAGCTGACGGTGGTGGTGCAGGTGGAGGAGCTGGAGCTAGAGGCATGTCGGCGGTTGGTCCAGGGGGCCTCACAGCTGTTGTTGGGCCCCTGGACCAAGCTGCCTCCACAGGCACCAGTGGTAGTGGTGGTGGTGTAGAAGCTGTCTGAATGCGCCGCCGCATATCGTTGGGGACGAAAACCCGCAGGAAATGACGATTGCTGAAGCGACCGCGACGACTGGCACCGCTGCAGCAGGCCGCGCACGGGTGGCGCGAGGCTGCGCGACGGAGGAGGCATCATGCTGCCGACCGACGAGAGGCGATCAAGGCGGAATGGAAGTCTGGCGCAGCGCATCTACTACCTCGGGTAGATACCAAGGAGTAGCGACGCCCCAGAGATGCGATGGCGCGCGCAATGCGACACCGAGCGCACGTCCCCTAACGCCAATTGGCCTGGCCAGCTGCCTCGGACGAGACGGTGGCGGTGCGGTGTAATTGGCCGCTGGAGCAGTGAATGCCGAGTCTCTCCGCCTTGGCCGTGTCGACGAGTCTCGGCGTCGAGGAATCGAGTGCGCGCGTCCGTCGATGGTGCAGAAAAACCCGTCCGTCACCCACGAAGGAATGTTCAGGCATCCATCAGGGGTCCAACAAGCGGTCTTCGGCGCCCGGGCAGCTCTAGCGTCCGTGCTCGGTGCTGGGAGCCGTGAAATGCCCAAACAGGAAGGCGGTGCACGTGATGAGGCCGCACTTGCAACAAAAGCGCTGTCGACGGCGGGACTCACCGCCCAGCGATTCGATTTCTCTATTGTTGGCTGTCACGATGCTGCGCTGCGCCAGGTGGCGGCGACTGTACATGTGCCGAGAGCCACATCACATAATGCGCGATACGTAACAAAGTTGGCATGTAGCTACAGAGGAAATGCGACATGTACGAGACCTGCTCCTGGATGCACAACCCATACCGCCTACCAGCCTCCCGACTGGAGTTGCGGGCTGCATACCGGCGGCGCTCACCTTTCCCGCATCCGCCTCATCAGGCGCCTTTGTCCTCGGACAGAATGGCGAAGTGTGGGCCAAGTCAATTCGGCCTCTTTGCACTCGCCTTGCCCAGGGAGGCATTTTCGACCACTGTCAGAGGAGTCGTAGCGATGAGCAGGCTAACTACCACCAGACCTCCTCGGGGAGTGCACACGAAATCTGGCCTACCCTGGATCTACGAGCGCCCATTAAAATCTGAAATGCATTTATTGCCTTACAAGCTGTTGTATTTCCTCGGTTGTAGTACAGCGCCCGTGTTTGCTGTCCTTGAGGTCAAATCACCGGGTGGTTACACAAGCCCGACCACGTGGAGCAGGCGGTGATTCACACCGTTGGGCTTGTCTACCAGGCGCATCCTGCTCGACTGTTTACAACATCACGCATCCTCAGTCGCTCTTTCCGTTTCCGTCGACATTGGATCAAAGGACCGCGTTCGCCGCGATATGAATCGAACCATGGCCGCTGCCGTGATTCATGGTTGCTCTGCGACCTTTCATTTTTCACCAGCACCGCGCTCTTGATCGAGTTGCCTGCCATCTCTTTGTCTTCGCTCCTCGAACGACGCACTCCCTCCTACTAGTACTACCTCGAGTCCTCGCCAACGGCCGCCCCTGAGACATCAACCACATTCCTCACCTTGCCGCGTGCCATCCACGCCTTGCCAGCCTTAGCAGCCAGCCTCCTGAGTCCTGGAGCGACCGGCCCCCTCAGTTTGAACTCGGCTTGAGGGCTTTGAAAGGGTTCGCCCGACCCTGGACGGTCATTAAAACATCTCCAGTCTTTTTCCCGTCGATCACCTCCACCGTCCTCCAAGGATACCCTCACGCCAAGCGTACTAAGTTACCATGCGATCCGTCATCGCCCTGGCTTACACGCTGCTCGCGGCCGTCCTGGTCGCCGCGGTGCCCTTTTCCGGGCCCGACACGGTGCGTCAATGCACGACGAGAAACTTGCATGGCAGGCGACTACTTACAAGGCATGCGACTTCAGCTCGGCCTCGTCGTCCGAGACTGCGAGTGCCCGGACGACAGCGGCGAAGATGGCTCCTGTACCTGCGCCGACCCCGCCTCCCCGCCGCAGCGCCTGCAAATCGACACGGCCAAGCTGGACTGCAAGGCGTGCATGGACAGCGGCAAGCCCTGCGCCTGCGCGCCCCCAGACGCCCGACTGTTCCACTGCCTGTGCACCGGGGGCAGGGCGGACGGACTGGCGGAACCGTGTGCGTGCGGCGTGGCGGGACGAGGACTCCTCAACGACCTGTTGCACGAGCCTGCCGACAAGATGGCCGGCGCCGAAAACGCCAACGACGACGGGACGAAGCCGAAGCCTCTCTTGTGCGGCGGGGATTTCAAGCTGGGCAAGACGTCGTCGTGCGCCGGCAACCACAGTTCGTCGAGCTTCGACAGGAAGCGCAACGCCTCGTCGCGATGGGGCCTCATCGGCAAGCTCCTGTCCTCTGTCGGTGGCGTTTCCGACAGCAGCAAGGCAGACGGGGACAAGACGCCGCCAGCGACGGACACGAACTGCGGCAAGTCTCTCCGGCTGTGGGAGGCATCGACGTGCGTCGGCAGCCAGGACCAGGCCAGGTTCCAGTGCATGTGCCAGGAAAATGGGGTCAATGGCAAGACGAGGCCCTGTCCCTGCAACGGGCCCGACGGCAACCACCTCACATTTCTGGGCAACAGGGTGTGAGGCCGAGGGCGGCGGTTTATTATGAACGGGAAGATGAGCGCAGCGTTGTGCTTGGCTCATATAAGTAATTCTTGATGTTCTCCCCGCTATTCGATGAGAATGGGCAAAGAAACGGTATTCCTATCATGAGTCGCTATAATAAATTCCATCAAACGCGATGATGACTCGGTCGATGCACGAACTATACATATTGTTGATCCTGGCAAGTGCTTCTTTTCATCCATCCCCTCCCAGAGCCTGGGCTGGCAGTATCATCGATTCATCCCGCTGCCAAAGCCATCAGTCAGTGCGGCGGCGTCCACGCTCGCAGAATCTCCCCCAGCTGCACATGTCTCTTCAACGCGTCCTCGCCCGACGGCGTCGCCCTGCCCTCCGCAAAGTCCTCGTAGATGCGCGCAACGTTGCGCGCAGGAACCGGCAGGGCCCCCTGCCACGCCTCCCACTCCCACGGCACGCTCTCGACGACATCACCACCATTGCCGCCGCTGCCACCACCACCGCTGCCACCGCCGCCGCCGCCGGAGACGGAGCGGCCAGCAAAGTCGTGCACCTCAATGGTCACGCGAGTGCCGTGCGCATACGTCGACGACTGCAGCGTGGGCCCGCCCGGGGCGGTGAGTCGGATTTCGCCCCTTTCGCCGTTGATGGTCCAGACGAAGGCGGGGGTGCCGGGGAAGGGCTGGCCGCGGCGGTATGAGATGAGGACGCTGGGAGCACTGCCGCTGCCGACACCGCTGCCGCTGCTGACGGCGTTGAGCTGGTTCGTAGTGGCAGTGGTGGTGGTGGTGGGCGAGGAGGCGGGCTGGAGCTGGTGGATGAGGGGGAGCAGCGTGCCGGTTGCGATGATGAGGTCGGGGACGTTGGAGCGCGTTATCTCGACGACTTTGCTGGGGGACGAAGAAGGGGAGGAGGATGAGGAGGAGGATGGCGGCTCGATGAGCGTGACGTTGGGGCGCTGGAGCTGCAGCTGGGCGCGGATGTCTTGCATGTCGCCGAGGACGTGCTGGATCTGATCGAACACTGGCATACGGGAGTCAGGACCGAGTGGTCAGATCAAGTCTGAGCATGTTCAGATCTTCTGATCATGCTAGGGCAGGGCAGGGCAGGGCAGGCCACTTGACATCCATCCATCCAGCCATCCATCCAGCCTGTGTCATACTCCGATGACTCTGGGGACGGGGGCATACGATGACGGCGGCGTGCGGAACCGGAACCGGAACCGAACTCAGGAGTCGGGCAACAACTCACAGTGACCAAACCCAATCGTGACGATATTCCCCCCGACATCAAGCTCCGTAAAGCACCTCAGTCCCACCATCAGCCTCTCGCGGTCGTGCGACCCGCCAAACGCCCTCGCCTCGGAGCTGAGGACCCTACCGATGCGACCCTCGGCCAGGAGCTGCTTGAGCTTGACGAGGGGGGGAGCGACGCGTCCCTGCATGCCCACGATGATCTTTTGCTGCTTCTTCTCCCCTAATAGTCCTGCTCCAACACGGCCTGCCTCTGTCGCCGCTTCAAGCAACTCCCTCGCGCGCCGCTCGTCCTGCGCCAGCGGCCACTCCACGTACACGTGCTTTCCCGCGCGCACGCTGGGCAGGACGGTCGCGAGGTGCACGTCGACGCGGGTGCAGCAGACGACGAGGTCGACGTCTGGGTCGTCGGCGAGGCTCTGCGGGTCGCCGTACGCGCGTATGCCGTTGAGGACCCCTTCTTCCCCTTCCCCTTGCCCTGGCTGCCCTCCCGCTCCTCCTCCCGCGCTGGACGGTGATGGCGGTGGCGACGGCAGGTCAAAGGCGCGGATGGCGGCGCGGGCGGCTTCCACGCTCGAGTTGCATAGCGCGACGATGGTGAAGCGCGCGCGGCCCCGCGCGGAGAGGAGGTACGGGAGGTGCGCTTGGCTGGCCCACGAGGTGACAGCCGAGGCGGAGAGGCCGATGATGGCGACGCGGATGAGGGGGGGCATGTTTGTGCGACTCGTGCGAGGGTGAAGCGACGATGACGATGACGGGGGAGTAGGAGGAGGTGCCCCCATCTGGTGCAATGGCCCGGGGAAGATGTCGAGATATATGCGCGACATACATCTAAGACGTGTAAGTGTACAGTATAATTGTAAGTGTAGGTGTGTGTGTGTGTGTGTGTGTGTGTAAGTGTGTGTCAGTGTAAGTGGCTTGCGTGTAGTTCCACGGAGGCCCGTCGCCAGCGCTCCACGGAGCTTTCGCGACATGACCAGGGTCCAAGGGGCACGCACCACGCAGCACGCCAGCTGCGGCCATGATGCGCGCACTGCATTTCTAATCGCCGCGGCAGGGGAGCAAGCCCCGAGTGTTGCCCGTGACATTCGAGAGCTTGACGGGGCCGCACCGGAGCTTTCCTATTGTGGGAGACGTCGGGGAAGCTGTGCTGTACAAAGTTCTAGTGAATCGCGGACTTGGTGATGCGCCTGCACCGGGCGTCCGTGTCGACCGGTTGCTGACACGGCCGGCCGGCAGGGCAGGCAGGCAACTTCGGGGGGCCGGGTGGTCCAAGATCGGCCCCTCGGATAAGCTCCCGAGGCCGCAGAGCAGGTTGACCGTGACCCCGGTTGAATACCTATGCTTCAGTCTCGACCCGGTTCATGTTGATATCGGCCTCCTCCTCCATCACAATCAACCTGACGGGAAACAACCACCGCCTAGTCGTCATTCGTCGATAACGTGAGTACAGTACACAGGGATCCTCGGTCGTCCCCCCCCTCGATGAGAGATGTGCCACACGAGACTGATATTGAACCCCATGTCGTCACTGCATGTCGTGATCCGTCCCTCAGCTGCGGGCTTCAGAAGACGGCTCTAGTTCGCAGAGCTGGTGCGCTTCATCTAGTTTCAACTCTCAAGAAACATCCGCTATGCCTTGGGCGAGGCCTTGCGCATCGAGGCAGGCCCCTTGCTCAACACGAGGCATCCTGCGCCTCAGGACGCACATCTCGATCGCCACGCCGGGTCCAAACGCGCAGGCGACCACGTACTCGCGCAGGCCCTCTCCTCCATCTTGTGCCCCCTTCTGAGCATCATCATCATCATCATCACCATCATCTTGCGCCGTACCATTCTGCCTCTCACGTCCCCCACGGAGACGGTCCAACACGCTGTACACCGTCGCGGACCCAGAGTTGCCGCGCGTGGCGTACACGTCGTAGCTCGCCCGCAGATGCTCCCGCGTGATGCCCAGTGCGCGCTGCGCGTTGAGCAAGATGGCCAGCCCCCCCGGGTGCAGCGCCCAGTCAAAGTCCGCGGGCGTCTGGTATCCCGGTGGGAGTTGTGGCAGCAGTGCGGCCAGCAGGTCGTTGAACGTGGGGAGGATGGCCGCGGCGGTGACTTCGGGAACTCGTGGAGTTAGGACTGCCTTCCATCCTGGCTTCTTCGTTAGAACATAAACATCCCCTGCGCTAGGTTGCCTCTCACGCCCCCTTTTTTCCCAGGACACTTACCAGCGGGATCGACATGGAACCCTATCTCATCCTCCGTGTCCGGTATGATGCGGTGCTCCCAGCCCAGCAGCTCGTACACCGGCTCCTGCGCCGCCTGTTGTTCGCCGACCCCGTTGCTCAGCACCACAGCAGTCGCCCCGTCCGAGAACAGACACGCCGCGATCCTCACCTCGCCATCCCGCTGGACACTATCCAGCTCGCTCCTCACCATCGGCGTGTTGACCTCGAGCGTCACGCACAGCACCCTCGCGGGCAGCCCCCTCGCGGCGTGGCCCAGCGCGAGTCCCGCCGCCGTCCGCAGCGCCGCCAGCCCGCCGCTGCAGCCCACGCCATGCAGCAGGACCTTTTCGACCGGGCGGTGCACGATGCCGAGCCCCCGCGCCACGAAGTGGTCGAAGCCTGGGTTGGCGCTGTCGGTGCACGTCGCGGATACGATGTGCGTGATGCTGGTGGGTGGCAACGTGGACTCGCGGATGGCCTTTTTGGCGGCGCGGACGGCGAGCGGCACGCCTTTGCTCATGAAGATGCGGTGTAGGTCGGCGATGGAAGGGGCGGTTTGCTGGTTGTAGATGAGGTCGTCGGGCGGTGCGATGCTGGCGCGGGTTTCTAACCCGGCCGCGCGGTTGATGGCCATGACCTTTGCCATGCTGTCGTTGTGCGCGTCAGCCCTGTAATAAAACCAGCGACAGACCATGTCCCCCCATGCCATGGCGAACCAGATAACTCACGCAGGCGAGTCTGTGTAAAATCTCTTGCTCAGCGCTTCCAAGTCCGCGGCCCTCAGGGAGTGAGCCGGATACTCGGTGCCCAGTCCGACCACGGCAAGGCCGAGGCCAGCAGGGAATGCACTGCCGGGCATGATGTTTCCGAGACGCGACAGAGGAACATTGCAAGAGTGCGTTGTATGAGAACGTGACTGGGCTTTTGTCAAGTTTTATCTTTCATGGTTGTGTCTCTGATGATTGCCGTAGCCAGCTAGGTATCGCATCTAATGGCCTAAACGGGTGCCAGCACCGACGGAAACCCCTGTTGATGGCTTGTGGAAGGGCCGCGGCTCTGCGGGTAGGGCGTCGCAAGGCCCTCTTGAGATGTGACGACCTCTTGAGGTTGGCCTAGGAAGCGAAGCATCTCGAATTCTCGATATGAATGGCCGGCGAAGGCCATAGAATAAGGGTCGACTTTGGGACTTCCAAAGTCCCAGCTTAAACCGGGAAAGCTGGCACTTCCATGCTCTGCTAGCATAGTCTACGAGATGCCTGTTTCTTGTTTCGCAGGATCTCCTTCGTTTCCTTGATTGAAACATCCATCCCTGCTCGCTTATCAGGCGTCCCATGGCCGCCCCCATGTGGCTGGGACGGCGTCCGATCACCCACGCGCCGCCCTGAACACCCTGGCATGGCACGGCATGGCTGCGCAGCCATCAGCTTTCCCGCTAGTTGTTGGCGCACGGCGTGTGAGAAATTAGCGTCCACAGGGATGTTGTTGTAAAACTTGTCGGTGACATTCGCAGAGGCGGCGATCCGAGCTTGATAATTCGATTCCTTGCTCGGACAGCAGGAGTCTGGTGCAGTGCTATCCGAGCAACGTGCAGGGATCCCGACGGTCTCACTGACACCTCTTTGACATGCTGAAGCGAAAGGTGAATGTCGCGATGCTGTGAGCCCGTTTTGCGAGACACGGCCAGGACGGAGGTCCTGGATCCGATCGGGCGGCCAGCAGGTCAGTGCAGGGTGTCTGGTGGGCACCCTGACTATCCACATCGATCATGGTTGCTGCCACGTCGAGATAGACGCTGGGGCTGCTAAAGGACCGCGTCGAATAGACCAGTGTATACCTAGCTGTTTCACTACCGGCATTCGTTGCGTCCAGGAGACCACATGCAGCTGCGCGGTTTGTCTCGCTTTCACCGTGCAAACCTGCAGTCACGACGCCTACGTGGATGGAATCCCAACGTAAACATGTTAAGCAGCAGAAGTATCATTGTAAACCAGATTCCGTACTGGTCAGGGCCAGTAACATAAAAAGAAGAAAAAAACACAAACGCCATCCGCCCTTCCCTGTCCAGGGCTCCTTGCCATTGATTCCTCCGCTAACGGGTATCTCTTTTGTGTCCGGATCCGTCTCCTCTTGTCCCAGTCCAGCCAGGGACGTCTGGTGCCTCCGTCTCTGATTTCACCGGCGGTCATGCTCCTCCCGTGTCTCGGGGTGCGCCGCCAGCTCTGACATGTAACTCTGGCGGGGGAATCCCGGTGAAGGCTGCCCGCCGCCGCCGCCGCCGCTGGCCATGGAGACTAGGCTCACCCTGTGCGGATCCGTCAAGGCCGGGCTGGGCTGGCTCTGCGACCACCGCGGGTCCGACGACGCGATGGAGCCGCCGCCGCCGCCGCCGCCGTACGGGTACGACGCGCGATGTTGCTGCTGCTGCTGCTGCCCGGCGCCTTGCTGCTGCTGCGACACCGGCAAGTGGTGGTGGGCGTCGCCGGGCAGCTCGACGGGTACAATCTGCTCCTTGGGCGGGAGGGGCGGCGCCTCATACGGTCCCCCCCCTTGCGGCGCGTACGGGCTCTGCGGCATCATCTGGTAGGACTGGCGGTGGGAGCTCTCGGGGCGGACGATGCCCGAGCTCGGCGACGACGGGAGGCCGCCGACGCCAGGCTGGTAGTACTGCTGCGAGGTCCTACGCGGACTGCCGGGATGCCCACCGACGGAGAGGGCGTCGGGCGAGGGGATGCCCGGGCTGGGGATCAGCCTGGAGCGGTCGTTGGGGTTGTACGTCTTGAGCTTGCCGTCCTCGATCATGGCGCGAAGGATACCCGCGTCGAGCAGCTCCGCCTTCTTGATGATGCGCTGCACCATGTCCTTGCTGGCCGACTTGAGCTGCGACTTGACGAAGCCGACCATGGCGATGTTGCACTTGAGCTCAATGTCCTCGCGCAGGTACAGGCCGTCGGCGGGTGCGCCCAGGGCCTCGAGCCCGATCTCGCGCCGCGTCTCGGGGGGCTCGACGCCGGGCTGGTTGCCGCCGATGCGGTACTTGTGGCGCAGGTCAATGTTCATGGGCGCGTAGATGTGCGTCTGCAGGCCCCAGGGCATGTCGTGGAAGCAGCCGTTGAAGGAGATCTTGCCGGAGCCGGCCCTGCCCACGCCGGGCACGTACTGGATGCGCTCCACGATCTCGTACCACGTGCTGTAGTACTCGTCGGCGGCGGCGTTGCGCGGCGCGGCGATGGGCCGGTGCTCGAGCACCAGCGGGTTGAGCGTGATGACCTCGCTGTGCGAGTGGAGGATGTCCATGGCCAGCTGCCGCGGGATGAAGCCGGGGATGGGCGTCACCACCGTGAAGGCCTCTTTTTTGCGCAGCATTTTCGGGCGTTGCTTCTCTCGTCGTCGTTTGTGAGAGACTCGTTCTATGCGTCGGGTTCGGAATCGCTCTTTCTGTCTGTCTCGGAACCGCCAACCCCCCTATCCTATCCTATCCGTGCTATCGCGGGCGTCGGGCAGGAATCTCGACGATAGGATTCAACGCCTGGTGTCTGTCTACTCGTCGTTGGGCGTTGGGCGGTCGTCTCGGCACTCGCGTCTCGGCAGTCGTCTGCAATCTCGGGACGCACACGCTTCGTAGTGCTTTAATCGCGCTCGCGGACTGGACTGGACTGGACTGGACAATGCGCTCTCGCTCGTGCGTCGCGGTGGCGTTTCGTTTCCTTTCTTTCCTCAGGGTCTGTTCCCGTCTGGTCTGAGCTCGTGGAGGAGATGCAGGCGAGCAGCCAACGTGATGATCCGCCCCTGCCCTTTTACATGTCAGGTCACGGTTCAAGGGGGGCGACATGCCGTGAGGAATCCGCAAAAGGACGGCGAGCGGGGGTCCGGCTGACAGGCCGTTCTCGTCCCGACGCCATATTCTGACGCCTGTCTGATCTGGTTTGGGCGGACGCAAGCCTCCTTTTTCAGCCCAGCCAAACGGCTTTTGCCCAACCCATCGACGCCGAAATGCTGAGCAGCGCAGCACAGCGCAGGGCCCCCCCCCCAGCAAAAAGTCTACCCAGCAAAAAGTCTAGAAGGGGTGGGTGGGCGAGGCTTGGTTACGACGACGTGGCAGTGGAACGACAGCCGTGCTGTATTGGAAACAAGCCGCTGGACCCTTTCCTTTCAATGCCCCCCTCCCCGCGCTCAACCGTCTCGAGACATTCATTGACGGGCCCACGTTGCAATGAACGGGGACGCATACTTCGTAGTTGGGTGGCCAGCGTGCGCCACAATCTCGTCTGCGCCTCCCTCGCTCTCTCGTGGCTTCAGCCCGCTCAGCACTCGGATGGCGAGCGCTCCGAGGGGCAGCACTGCCCACCTCCTATTAGTCTTGGGGCCCCTCATGGATGGGCTGTGAGGTGGGCTTCCCCTCCCCGGGATTGCGCGTAAAGTGTTGACGTCAGCGTGCCGACTTGACACTGCTGCTTCTGCTGCTACTGCTGCCGCTGCTGCTCCCGTCTGGTGCAATGACAGCGTCCTATAATGCCCGTTCGGACTTGGGCACGCCATTGATGGTCCGGAATCCGTCAAGGCGTGCTTTTGTTCGAGGACGAGTTCTGCAGCAGGCCGCGTACGTCGTATGTACTACTGTGCGTTACAAACGGCGGTCGACACACCAGCGGCCCCTCGTCAGGTAAAAAGTCCATCACGTCAGTCCATGACCCCATGTCGTACAGCATTGATCACCGTCCTTGTCCCGTGAAATCCTAACAGCAAACACGTCGCTCCTCGATATAATCTGTTAAAAAAAAGCCCCATCGTCCAGGCTGTCAGACAGGCTCCTGGCTCGTAACGTACGTACTTGAATCTCGTCTTGTCTTTGATTATGAGATTCGCTCTCGCCGCCGTGTCGGGCGCGACCCTCGCCGGCGCCTTCGTCATTCCGGGGCTCCCGGCCGACTTCAGTGGCCATAACAGGCAGAGTCGCCTCTCCTCCGCTGGCGGCGGCCACGCTCACGATGCCGCCGACGAGGCCAACAACCACCATGATGATGCCCTCTGGCAGGGCAGGCTCCCATCCCAGGACACCCTCGTCTCTACCCTTGGAGGGACCGCCGACCGCTTAGCCAGTGCGTTTGACAGCGCCGTCGACGCCGTCGAGGACGCCCGCCACGAGCTATCGGACAAGCTCACCGAGGTCCTGTCGGGTCACCCCCACGACGATGACAAGCATAAGCACCGCCACCTGACCATCTACGAGCTCATCCAGCACAGCGAGTACACGACCAAGTTTGCCAAGATTGTCGACGAGCACCCGAGCATCGTGAAGCTGCTCAACAGCACAAAGGCCGGCAACTACACGCTCTTTGTGCCGACCGATGAGGCCTTCAAGGATGTGCCCGACCACGACGGCGACAAGCCCGACAAGGAGTTCGTCGAAAAGGTCTTGAGATATCACGTCGGGCTGGGCGAGTATCCTGCCAAGCGCATCCTCACGACGCACACCCTCCCGTCCGCCCTGGACGAGCCGTGGCTGGGCGACGAGCCACAGCGCCTGCGCACCAGCGTCGGCTTCCAAGGCGTCACCGTCAATTTCTACAGCAAGGTCGTTGCCGCAAACATTGTATGTCAACCCTGTACACTGACACTGTCGTCCCCCCACCCATCTCGCAACATGATACTGACGTCTAGTCTCTTACGTAGGAGGCCAAGAATGGCATCATCCATGCCGTCAACCACATCCTGGTCCCGCCCCCGATGGTCGGCCGAGTCATCAGCCTCTTCCCGAGCCATTTCTCTACCCTTCTTCTCGCCTACGAAAAGACAGACTTTGTCAAGTTCATCCACGGCGTCAAGATGACGGGCAGCACCGTCTTCGCGCCCAGCAACGACGCCTTCCAGCGCCTCGGCCCCCGCGCAAACGCGTTCCTCTTCAACACGGAAAAGGGGCTCAAGTATCTCAAGGCGCTGCTCAAATACCACATTGCGCCCAATGCGACGCTCTACAGCGATGCCTTCTACGACAAGACGGACAAGCACGAAAAGGTAGACAATGCCGGCGGCAGGGAGCATTATGACCTCGGCACGCTCCTCGGCGAGGCGCGCATCAGCGTCGATATTGCGAGGCTCGGTGGCTTCTCGGCCATCCGCGTCAATGGCTTCGCCCACGTCTCGGTCAGGGATGGGCTTGCCAAGAACGGCGTCATCCAGGTCCTGGACAAGGTGCTCATCCCGCAGCACAAGCACGAGGGGCATGATGATGACGTCAGTGACATTGCCATCGAGGATCTTGTCCAGAGACTTGAGCCGTACGTTTAGAGATCGGGTGTCCCTTTACACGCGGGCATTTGTATAATAAAAAGGCGGTTTTCACTGGGAGATCCGGGAGGGTGGATCGTCATCTCAACTCTGTTGGTAGGTGCGAGCAAGAGGATACATGTAGTGGCACACGAACGCGCGCTTTGATCAGTTAGCTTGATTTACGACATCTACAAAGGCGCCAGCCCTTTTAGCATCTAAGCCCGGACTCCTAGGAGCCCTCGTTATTCCTTTCGCTCGCTCTCACAAGGCTCCAGCTGCTGCTGTCCAGCACTTCCATTCTCTACCGCCACATCCCCGCAGCTGGCACCGAGAATCGTCACCTGAGGCGCGTACGTCGCGCTGCCATCGTGCCGCTTGTCCACCGGGACAAAGACGTCGAGCGCGCGAGGCAGACAGAAGCCAAACGCAATGGTGAGCATGACCGCGTGCGCCACGGTGAAGCCAAAGATATGGAGCGGGTCCATCCGCTTGGTGTAGAAAGACGGGTACGCAAAGGAGACGACGATGGCGAGAATGGGGCACGAGACGTAGCGAACGATTGGGCCCCAGATGAACGGTATGCTCCAGTTGTTGCCCTCAGCTACGATGGAGTTGAGGTCGCGGCGCAGCTGGTTTGCCTTTAGGTTGTTGTTACTCTCGTCAGCCAGTCTGTTGATTGTTTTCATGCTCGACCCCTGGGACTGGACATGGGACGATGTAGATACTTACCGAGTAGAACGAGAGCCACCAGAATTTACTCAGCCAGGCGTGTCGGCTCCAGAACCTCGGAGGCAGGGAATCAGGCGTGCGAGCAAGAAGTACAGCCACGACGCTGCCCACGACAAACAAGCCGAACCCGACGCCCGCGCCGGCCTCGGGCCCAACTGCCTGTCCGACGGCGACGCCCAGCACCATGGAAAGAACATACGCCGAGGAATGCACAGCAAAGGCAACAACGCCGACCTGCCCGTACACGTCGCGACAGCGATAGAGCGTCATAGTGACGATGCCCTCGAACCACACCACGAAGATGAGGGAGAGGTTGTTGATCCACGTGTCCATGGCGTCGAGCAGGTAAAAGCCAAACTCGGTGCAGTACATGAGCGACAGGAGGAACGCCACGGCGACGACGCCCGTCGCGATGATTGTGCGCGACACTCGCCGTCCAAAGTCCGAGTCGCATATCATGGTGACGAGCGACTCGATGAGCGCAAACGCGGAGCTCAGGCCGAGGATCGCGACGGTAAAGAAGAAGAAGACGGCCCAGACGTTGGCGCCCGGCATTTCAGAAATGGCGAGTGGGTAGGTCAAGAAGCCGACGGTGAAAGTACCCAGCTCGGTGCCGTCTTCCGGTCTTAGGCCCAGGAACCCGATGATCCCAAAGACCGCGAACCCCGCCAGGACTTCGTATAAAGAGTTGCTAATCGCGATGATAAAGGCGTCCTGAACGGCGTTGGCGAAGCGCGTGTTGTATGATGCGTACGAGGTGAAGTAGCCGAACCCGACGCCGATGGAAAAGAATATCTGCCCGCAGGCCGCTTGCCAGATGGTGCCGCTAGCGAGCTTCTCCCCGTGCCACTCGGCAAAGTACATTCGGATCCCGTCGATGGCATTCGGCAGCGAGACGCCCCGGCCGAGTAGGATCAAGATCATGATGATGGGCAAACCCATCGTCACGTAGACAACGCGCCCCGTCAGGCCCACGCCCCTAAACATGCAGAGCCAGACGAGGAACCACATGAAGGCGCACCACCCGACCGTCTCGCCGACGAGGCCCGTACCGGGGTACCGCGTGTAGTCCGTCACGGCACCGCCGCCGTCGCTAACGTTTCCGGGGATCGGGTCCACGTTGCGTATGGCATCACGCATGTAAAACTCCTGCCCTCGGCTCGTCCACGGAAGCGGGCTCGTGAAGGACGACCGGAAGTACCGCAGCACCCAGCTCAGGATCGGCACGTAGTACGTCGCGACGATGAAGCCGTTCATGATGACGGCGAGGCCCACGCCCTTGGTGTAGCGGTTGATGCCATTGAAGGCCACGATGACGCCCCCGCGGTAGGCCTGCCCGATGGATATCTCGAGGATCAGGACCGGTATGCCGAGGAAGAAGAGCGCGATGAGGTACGGTATGAACCACTGGACGCCGTTGTTGGCAAAGACCACAGATGGGTATCGCAGTAGGTTTCCCAGTCCGACGGCTCCTCCCTGTCGCGTGTCAATCCACGGTCAGTCAGCTCTGTTCCGGAAGTGCCAGACACGAGAACATGGAGTAGGGAGCTCACTCACCATGGCAGCGAGAACAAAGGCCGTCCGCGATGGCCACTTGTCACGACCGTCCTTTTCCTTTTCCGCCTTTGGCGCGAACCAGTTGGCTATCTGCTTGACGTTGACCATGATCGACAGCTCTCAGTATACAGCTATAAGAACACGTAAAGTGATATATCGAGATCAGGTTTCAGGTGCCGTGTGGCCCCTCACGGCAGGTCAGACAGCTTTTAAACAGCAACCCAGATACCCCCCCTTCTGTGTTCATGGTATCGCCCCAAAGACGGCTGCCACTGCAGCCATGTCATGGCCAGCCTCGCGCATCAGAGACATCACGCCCAAGCATCCCGAGTAGCGCCAAGACACCAATTAGTGCGAAAGCCATGTCGCGTGAGTCGAAGCCAAGTTTGCCTAGCGAGGCTGAGCTGACCAGAGCCAAGGGATGCTGATGCTATTCACACGAGCCAGAGCCCGCGCAGCAGGGATACCATCTCGTTTGGTTCATTCCTTCGCCCTGCTCCGTGGCTTTTTTAACTGTTCAGGCCATCCCGAGTCGAGCAAGCACCGCGTCTGCCAAGCTTCGGCCGATTGTTCTACTCAGAAAGAACGCGGGGTTGGCCGCCACCGCTTCGGAGTGGCCTACCATGACTTCATGTTAGTCCAGTTCTCTGCAACAATACAATTGCAGTGCCGGCTCGTCATCGGAAGTCATCAGCCAGATCAATTGAGCTTGCTCGCCGGGCTGACTGGTGAGTCTCACAGCATTGGATTGACCTGAAATTGTATCGACGTTTTTGTGCGTGGTAGCATCACGTCGAAACCAAGCGATGGCTTGTGCCGCGCCAGGCTTGGCACTTGGCGTCGTGCTCTACTACCACATATCCGCACGCAAGGTTTTCTAAAACCTTGAAATAAAAGCAAGGGTGAATGAAGAGTCCTCGATCCGAAATACGCACCTTCCAGACAAGGTCACGTCGCCACGAGTCAGCGGACGGCCAAGGCAGAACATGAGTCTGCGGGGTGAGGCGTACTTGGCTCCATGCTGTATGGCTGCTTCAAATTTCTAATAATCTGCCTCTGCGCGTGAAGGTCTCTTGCTGAGATCGACAAATGTCTCCCTGCGGGTGTCTCGCCTCCTTGGCGTGGTGCATCTAAGCCGTGGATAAGCCGTAGTGACCCTCAACACGCCCTCCAGTCCCGAAGCCTGCCAACGCCCATCGCCCCGGTAACGACGTACTCGTAGCTTCAACTTGTGGCTAGCCTATAATCTGCATTTTATCGGGACAAACTGTCTGTCACAGATCAATCCTGGTCGCGAAAATGGCCAGTAGGGCTTCTATAAGCGACCTCGTCGGGCATAGTCGGCTCGCAGGTGCAACCATTCCGGTGCTCTGGGTTCAATGGTACGCTCCATATCCGTTTAGTTGTAGACTCTGTCAGCAAGCAAAGACACTTTCTGCTTCAGACAAGAATACTCTGTCTCAACAAACACGAGAGAGGGTACAGAGACGTTTCTAGACAAACACATGTGTAACGATGGGGGCTGCTGCGGACATGGTATGAGTGTTATTGGCGATGTGAACTTGTAGAGTGAGCATGCGAACAGAGTTCAGTTACTGCGCCAAGATAATTCACCATTATTTAGCGGCATGCGTATCTCTGCCATCTCACTCGCTCTCGATTCATGCTCCGGATCCCACCAGGCCACGTGGCTCTATAAGCTGTGCCTGGGGACAGTGGTGCACTCCATATGCCTCTTGAAATCGGCCTCATCCACGTTCCTTCTTGCGAGCCACTCTATATACATGCATGTAGCTCACGAAATTCAGCCCAGGGAAATTATAAAGAACGGGCTCATGACATGAATCCGCAACATCCTCGTATGCCACGTCAGAATCGCACCAAAGGATCCCGTATGCCGGCTCCGGTACGAAGTGAACCGCCCACAACACTCTCTATTAGTATCCATTACTCACCTTAGAAGGACCACACGGCTTTAGATGTCTGTCATGTCAGGGGTCGCCGTTATCAGGACTCAGGACCCTCGGTTTATATAGAGGCCACGCAATGAACATGAAGTAGTAATGGCCCAGCAACGTACCACCTAATTCACAGATTTCTGGGCCGCCTTAAGCCGATGCTTTACAGTCCTGTTCATAATCTCAAGCCTAAAGGAGAATTTCTAGTTACGAGCATCTTCCACGACTAACGATCCTGGGCGGGGATCTCGCCGCATAGTGGATCGAGAAGGAATACACAGCTTTCTTCCCCGGACCATCGATTCCTTTAGAGTCTGGAACAACGCTTATGCCCAACGTCATTTCCGGAGGAAGCGGGTTCACGGTCTAGAAGGGTCGTGATAAACGACATGCCCGAGTATAAAGACTACCATCGACGGCTGCCCTGGTACCGGACAACAACTCAAGACACCTCACACACAAACAGACAGATCGACATACATAACTCGGAAACAAAGATCGACTCCAAATCAACAATTTTGATTGCACACCTCTACGCAACCTCAAATGAAGCACTTTCCGGTCCTCCTCGCTCTGGCGTGTTTGGCAGAGCTTTCTGCAGGAGGGGCAATTACGTGCCGGAGCAAGGGGGTGATACCTAGGCAGTGCATGAGCGGACAATGGGGCAATGGATGCCGGTGTGAAGGCCGTAACTTCGTCTGTAACCCGGCAGACCTATACCTCTGGTGTGAAGGGTGCCGGTGTGATTAAGCGCCGGTCGTGTCGTCGGCTTGAAGAGTAATGGGGGGCTTTACCTGAAGCTGGGGGGGACTGGGATTATGTGGACGAATTGGTAATTGAGCAAGCGATGGGAGGCCAATCATGGGGCGGTAGATTCGTGGAAGATTGTACGAGGAGCTTAGAGAAGCTACTAACTGGACGCTGGTTGGAGTCAGTAGAGAAGAAGCACTGGATCATTTTAACCCATGTCGTCGAGCTATGTGCTGCGTCGCAAATGTGCCGAGCGAGCTATGCTACAAACATGACAAAAATTCCATATATTCTATTAGCTCAAGTAAAAACCGCCCCCGAGTCTTTGACTTGAAGCTAGTTGCATGGCTTGCCAAGCGGACCAGGGTATTGAGGCGCCCGGCTGCTTGTCACTTGGGAGACGGGCGCTTCGGCGAGGGGTTCTTTCACGACGTGCCAGGAGCTGTCTCGCACCCGCCGTGGCCAAGCACAAAGATCATGACACCAAAAGGCGCTCATCCCCAAGCATATCATTGTCACCTTTACCGTGTGGTGGCGATAACCCACGCTCTGACATGGGTGATTTGGATCTGACACTTGGTATCGCTCGATCCCCAGCTTCTGCGCAGATTGAGCACAGCCCTGCCAATGACTTGTTTATTAGCGAAGAGTGGTGTGTGGAGGGCACAACTACCGCTTACTGACTGTATTACATTTACTGTACTGCCAGCGCAAAAGAGCGATGACGTTGCGGCACTTGCCCATGTTACCACGGTTATCGATTTTTTTGTCCCATTTTCGGTGTAAAATTGTAGCAGTACTTGCCATATCGCAGCACTTTATTAGATGATCAAGGACACACCTCGTTGTATGTACACATCATACGATTGAAGTATCGGAGGTATCAACCCACGTCCGTCAGCCGTCTGGTGGACGAGTCCAATGTTGGGACGAACGCAAGTACAGCGCTGAGTAACGCGAGCAGGAAATAAACCACTGCAGGCGCCAACATGAACCAATGAGGGACACTGGTCGTAAGTGATGAAAACCTCAAAGCACTTGTTAGAGCATTGAGCAATGTGCGGACAGCCCTTGATAAATCCGATGCACGAAACAGCTGCCTCCCAATTCGTGCGGTTGGACGACGTCCGGCTTTCTTGTTGGCTTTCTTCCACACAGGATGGGGAAGTGTTGCCAGCTGATGAGGCTCGATGGACAACATGACAGCATCAACAATTCAGCAGAAGTGCTGGCATTAACCTACCGCCGCACCACATCACCAACAACCAAAGTCGATTAGCTTGGGCGAGTCTGGATCTCTCTCTGGCGACGACAGACCGGGGCGCCGCGTGGGTCCGCCCGCGCAGACTAACAGCGCGGTTCCGTCTGTGAATGGTCGGTTGCCCTGCAGGGTCCAGCGCGGACCGAGATCCTGGTGGCGTCAACAGCCCTCTTCCATGTCCCCTCCAAGCTCTCCCCTCGCCCCTCCTCCTCCGCTCGCCCGTCCAACTCTTTGAGAGGTGTGATGACAGCCACTCAGATGGAATGACGATGCATCCATCCGTCGCGTCGTCCGCCCAAGGCAGGCAGCCGTGATATGCTCTCTATCAATGGACGAGAAAAGCTGTGGTTGGTTGAGGCGATGCGAAGCGATACACGTTGGCGTTTGTCGATGGCTGGCGGCACGGACGGGATGACGCGCTGATCTGACATTCGATGGTCGAGTGGTGCCTCCCAGCAGCCGCTGGGGATAACAGGGGGGCGATAGGGAGCCAGCCGCAGCCGCATCGGTGACGCATACGAGAAGGCTTCGCAGCTGTTACGGCACGTTGTTCCTCCCACTTCCCCAGACTTTATCATAAGGCGCGGCTAGATCTCCATCGGACGGCCGGCCTCGACCGTTCGTGGGGCAACGAATGAATGAATGAATGATTTCAGTGTCGTCAGGAGATGTTGCGGGTAATTAGTCGCAGTGCGTGAACCCAGCTGCACAATGACGTTTGAGAACATGAACAATTGAGGGCCTTGGGATGAAACATCACGACTGCTGACGGCACCTCATCATCAAGTAGGCAAATGCAATTCCGTGGCAAAACTCTGCCAGTTTAGTCGCCATAATGGAAAGAGAGAGAGGAGGAGATGAAATCAATGGTCGTAACGTTGCAGCATGACGTGGTCTGGCTCGGTGAAGATGCTCCGCGGCGTCTCACCCTTCGGACGGCTTGGCTTCAATTCGATGTCACCCCGGTACACAAGGCATGATGATGCTGCCGTGCCGATTTATGCTTAATGCAATGGTTCTGTGGGGATACCACGAAACGCAGCAGCACGATGCGGCTAGCTGGCCTCATGTTACAGCACAGCAACGTGCTCGAGTTGCTTTGCCTCAGCCTGCCAGTGCGATGGCGAGGTGGGTTGATGTCCCGCCGGGTGGTAGTGCAGTCTGCACATATGCAGGACTGTTGCTCATCTTTTTGAGCCTCCCCGCCTGGTGGCCTTATTGACCTGATGATGCGTGTTCGCGCCTGGTGTTCCCGTCGGCAGCCTTGAAAGGCGCCATCTCGCGCACAGGGCAATTGCCGTGAGGGACGTGTTGAAAGAAATCTTCGATGCCAAAGGATGGTATCGAAAACATTTGTCGGGGGAAATAGTCACCCACTTCCCCGCGAAACCAGCTCTAGCATCTTCCTCCGGCTCTCGCGCTCTCTCTCTCTCTCTAACTTATTAGTGCCGCGCCGAATTAGCATAGCAGCACCAGGTCGAGATTGACACCAGGACCGGCAAAGCAAACCCGCTAACTACTCTTCTTCAGCAAAACGGGGCTGGCAAGGGAGAGGCTGCCTGCCGCAGGGCTTCCTTCTTCAGCCTTTTGGTCATCGCGGGGCGAGACCTGCCCCGGCTGTTGTTGTTGGCCCTCCTCATCAGCCCGCCCCCCTCCTCCACGAGACCCAGCAGCATCGGGCCACTCATCACCTTCCCTGAAGCCGCAGCCCGCAGGCACGGCAGGGCGCTCTTCGTGATGACTGCATGTGCACCAACATCGAGCCCAGCCATAAAAAGTGTGGGTCGCCTCCCCCAGAAAAACCACATGGCCCAAACGCTTTTCCCGAAGGCTTCTGGGGCGGCTGGCCCCCTTTCAATGTGATTTGCGATCCCCGCTCCAAGCAAGTCGTGCTCATCAA
This sequence comes from Purpureocillium takamizusanense, assembly GCF_022605165.1. Lineage (NCBI taxonomy): Eukaryota > Fungi > Ascomycota > Sordariomycetes > Hypocreales > Ophiocordycipitaceae > Purpureocillium > Purpureocillium takamizusanense. Next base: position 475,162 of record NC_063080.1, on the reverse strand, counting down.
CTCCGGCCGCTGTGTTTCGCTTTCACTGCTCTCTGAACGTTGATAACCTTGCTTTGTGTTCGAGCACAGATAGGCACCGGGGACGGCGTCGCTGACGTGAAGCCGTGAGGACGAGGACAAGCAACAGCATCGACGCAACAGATATCTATCCGGCCCCTCTGCTCCATCGCTTCGGCCCTCCCCTTGCTCTGGGGCGCGCGCTGCTGACGCCCGCGGAACGGATTCCCCCCCGCATTGAGCTCGCTCGCTCGGCCAAAATATCCGTCTAGCCTCTACGTTATCGTCATTACCACCATCACCAGCGTCGTCAAATCCCCATGCCCGCGCCGCCCCGGCTCTGATCAAGCCGCCACACACGCGACTGGCTGCCACTGCCACTGCACGAACCATCGACGATGCGCGTCATGCCCATCATCCGCAGCAGGACCGGCTGCTTCACCTGTCGCCGGCGCAAGAAGAAGTGCAACGAGGAGAAGCCCATGTGCAGCGGCTGCAGGCGCAACAAGCTCGACTGCCGCTGGCCGACAGAGGCAGCCGCCCCGTCGTCCTCGTCGCTCTCCGTCTCTTCTCCCTCCTGCTCTGCCGTCGGCAAGAACCAGCTGCCGTCTCCTACAGAGAGCATACATGTATCCGCCGCCCAGCGCATGGAGCGGCACGCCATCATCGCGGCGTCGATGAGCCCCGAGCAGCCCCGACGGCCGCATCTACCACCACAGCACCCGCAAGAACACGAACGCAGGCAGTCCCGGCAAGAACAACACCACCTGTCGCCTCGTCTGCAGCGCATCGAGCCCGCGCCGGAGCCGGTTCCGACTCCCGCTGCCGTTCAGCCGGAGGAGGCCCAGACCCCCCGTGATTTCTTCCAGGTTCCCCCCACCGAGCCCGGGCCGGGGGAGATGGACCTCGACCTCGACGACGGCGACGTCGAGGACGTGTCGCAGGACGTCGACCGGAGATCGTCGTCGACATCTTCACACTCTACGTCGTCCCTCGAAAGCCTGCCGCTGCAGTCGGGCTTCCTCGACGACGCAGTCAGCGACCTCGCCCTCGTCAGCTCCGGACTCCTCTTTGACGACTCCTCCGGCCTGCAGCAAGACAGCGGCGGAGGCGGCATCGCCATGCCCATGCCGCTGCTCCCGACGACGCACGGCCACAGCTCATACGAGCTGCTCAGCTACTACCTCTCCCGGACGGCCAACAGCATGGGCAACGGCTCCACCGACGTCAATCCCTTCGTCGCCAAGCTCGTCCCGCTCGCCTTCTCCAACCCGCTCGTGCTGCAGCTGATACTGGCTCAGAGCGCGGCGCACCGCCAGGCGTCCAAGGAGCCCGACGCGAGCAACGAGGTGGCCCAGCGCTACTACACGGACTCGCTGCGCATGTTTCGAAACGTGGTCGGCGAGTATGTGGGCGGCAAGGACGAGAACACGCTCACGCTGACGGTCGGGAGCCTGATACTTTGTCTCACAGAGGTTCGCCGCCGCCCTTCTCCCCAGTTCCCAACCCTAACGCAGCCCAACACTCCGGCTCCGGACATGACGTCTAAGCCTTGCACGACATTGAAAATGCTGGCTGACATTGGAGACCTGCCTACTAACGTTACGTTAGGTTGCTCGCGGTGACATCCACGGCACCATCTTTGACCACCTCACGGCCTCAAAGTCCCTTCTGACAGTGCTCCTCAGCCGGGCCAAGGCCTACACCGACGACGACCTCCCCGACTTCCTCGTCGAGTACTACATGCACACGGCGGCCTCGAGCATGATCTCGACCGACTTTCGGCAGTCGAACCACTCCCTGCTCAGCCCGCACATCGAGGGCGCGGCCAGGATGCTGGTCAACCGCAAGTACATCGGCCAGCTCTGCGGCTGCTGGCTCGAGCTCCTCCTGCTCATCCCGCAGGTGTTTCAGCTGGGGCAGAGCATCATGGGCGAAGCCGACGGCGGCGAGCAGCAGCAGCGGCCGCCGCCCCCTTCCACCGACGACATCATCTCCTTTGGCTTTCTCCAGTCGCAGATCCTGGCCTTTTTCCCTTCACCGGTCGCCAGCCCGTACAGCCAGCTCGCCGGCCTCGTCTGGAAGCAGGGCGTGCTGCTGTACCTGTGGACCATTCTCGGCACGCCGCAGGCATCATCGTCATCGTCGTCGTCGCTCGGCGGCGGCAGCAGCAGCAGCAGCAGCGCGCACCGGGACCTCATGGACGGCGCCATCGCCGAGGCCATCACCGCGCTGAGCCAGTTCCCGGCGTCGGTGCGCGTCAACACGAGCCTCTGCTGGCCGCTCGCCGTCATCGGCTGCTGCACCGCGGACCCGGGCGTGCAGGAGATTCTGCGCGCCCGCCTGCAGACCATGATTGACACCATCGGCCTGGGCAACATGCGCGAGACGCTGGTGCTGCTGGAGCGCGTGTGGAGGCAGCCCGTCGAGGAGACGAGCCCGTGGACGCTGTACAGGACGATGCAGGACCACCAGATATGGATATCCTTTGCGTGAAATGAGCGACTACTGGCAATGCTTTGAGACGAATTGAAGACACGAAAGCGAGACGGGACCGAGTCACCGATACATTGGCTGGTTATGAAGGCACTGGGCTTCGTTCGGAGGAAGCGGTGGCTGCCGCGGATTCGCAGCAACGAACGAGCCAGCGGCGAGAAACATAAACACCTGAGGGAGTGTTGCTATCTGTACGGTGTCACACGAAGCACCGCGCCGGTTCAAAGGGTGGCGTGACGCAGATGAACGGGCACGCGTATGGGCTGGAAGGCATTTACACCCATATATATACGGCGAGATCTCTGCTCGCCTCGACGACATCTAGGGAGTTTCTATTGCGGCAACACATCCACGACCACGATCACCGAGCGAGTTAAAAACCCCTGGACCAAACACGCCAGTCACTCCCTCCCACTACGCTCTCGTCGCCAGCAGAAACTCCCAAATCTTGGTAGCCATGAGCACGCCGTCGTGCTGCCGCTGCGCCCTCGACGTCCCGTCCGCAAACATGTCGTCGGTGAAGATGCCCTGGTCGCGCCTCGTCTTGAGGATCTCATCCATGATGAAGCCGTCGAACTCGGGGTGCGCCTGGAAGGAGATGACGTGGCCGGGCTTGTACAGGCCTTGGATGGCGCAGCTCGGGCTGCGGCCGAGGTTGACGAGCCCCTGGGGGACTTCGAGGACCGCGTCGCGGTGCATTTGGTGGAGGGACTGCCGGCACAGGGGCAACAACAAGGGTAGCGCCAACTGGTCAGCACATGATCTGTGTGGGCGGCTCACGCATGCCGACTGATGGGGGGTCTTCTCTGGGGGACGTGGGGCTTGTGAGAGGGAAGGTAGAGGTCGTCGGTCAGTCTTACCAAGGACGAGACACCGAGGATCTTACGGCCCTCGTCTGTGGCTTCGATCTTGTCCACCGAGAGCTCCCACCCGCCGGGACTCTTGCCGACCGCGGCGCCCAGCGCGCGGCCGATGATCTGGTGGCCGAAGCAGATGCCGACGACGGGCTTGCTGCTAGTCTCGAGGAAGGACTTTACGTATGCGACGAGCGCGACGATCCACGCGTCGTCGGCAAACGCCGTGTGCTCTGTGTATGCGTACGTTGAGTGTCAGTTAGATCGATGGATGACAGACACCCATACATGAATGAATGAATGAGTGAAAGGGAAAATGGCAAGAGCAGGTACGCAGGCAAAAAAATAAATCAATAAATAAAAATGGCAACGTAAATCCAAGGAGGAGAAAGATGCAGTGCATAAGATAGATAGCTGAGCGGATTGATGGATGGATCAATGGACGCAACAACGTACTGCTCCCCGTCAAGAGAATGCCATCCACGTCCTCCGCCTTGGGATACTCGCGTGACCGGACGACATCCCATTTACTGAGTGCAAACTCGGCGCCCTTGAACTTGTTGTCATGCACTCCGGCGAGTCCCTTGGTGAGTAGCTGGCGGAACACCTCGCCGTAGGACCCGCGCGCCTGCTCGACGGCGGGGACGGGGGTGTCGCACTCGAGCACCGCCAGGCGAAACGCGCCCTTGTTGTCGTCGCCGCCACCCATGGTTCGTTCGTTTCCTGTGCGGTCTTCGGTCTCTGATTATATGTAGTGGTGGTGGGTGGGATGCGTCTGTAAAGAAAGAAGGAAACTCTGCCTTCTTTCTGTCAGGTAGTGCAGCGTGTCGCGAATCGCAAAGTCTTGACAGCTTTGTTCGTGAGGCAGTATATAGATAGATGGATATACTGATGTGAGGCGACAGACACTGAGGAGGTGAGGTGGTGATGGATGACCGCTGGAGTCTATTACTTATTATGGAGGCGCTGAGGTGGGAGGGCGCCCCTGTTAGTTGGCATTCTATTACCATATACAGGGACGTCTCGCGGGGCGGTAAAGGCGCTGATTGGGCTCGTCCCCGGCCTGGGCGCCTCGCGTCGGTCCGCCAGCGGAGCCCCCGTGAGTCTCTTTACGTACGAGGCAGTAACTAAGTACAGCAGCAGCCGGTACTAGCAGTAGTGTTGGAGGCTGCCCAGCTGACAGACCGATGGAACAGTGGGAACTGCCCTGGAAACGGGAACTGGAAAGCTCCATGGACCCGCCCAAGTCTCGGGGCTCCGGAGTCGGCGCCGGCACAAGGGCGCGGTCCTGCGTCAATAGGTATAGTAGTAGCTAATAAGCGCGGAGACAGAGCAGTTGACGAGGGACCAGGCTGAGGCCTATGCGTGTCGAATGGTTAACTTGCTGTTGGCACGGATGCGTCAACTCATATTTGTCAGCGGACAGGGCCGAGGTTAGAAAGCTTCATGTCCAAGCCTTGCAAGCATCGCCGCCGCAGGGCTTGACTGCTCAGGCTCCGAGTTGGTTCACCATGGCCCATCACACAGCGAGCTTGCGAGAGAGCGCTCCATACAGGCCACCAGATATAGTCGCCTCACATAGCCGCGGTCTCATTCAGGCTCACGCAGCAGCATGGCGTTAAATAGTGATGATAAATAAACAAGATCAAACCACATTATAGACGCTCCACTCATCCCTCCGCTTCCTCCTTGGCCAGCTTATTCTCGCTGTACACGTCCGCCGCCGCGGCTTCTTCAGTCTCTACCTCGATGCGTTTCCGGTTCCTGCGCACCAGATACGACAGCCCCGCGCTCCAGACGACGAGGGCGATGGAGCACGCAATCATGGCCCACATGCCGCGCTGCAGGACAGACGTTGATGTCAGCGAGTCCCGAACTATTTGGCAACCCTTCACAAGCGGGATACGAGGGGCGAGGGGGTACGAGGAAGACTCACGATAAACCACGGAGCCATGCTCGCGCCGTAAAAGATGATGCTCCACCACGCATTCACAGCATTATTCCCCAGGTTCATGCCCGCCAACACCACCGCGCGAAAGACCGACTCCTCGTAGCGCATGGCGTCGTTGCACCACGCGAAAAAGGTGGCCTGGCAGGCGTACACGGAGCCCGCCCAGTAATACGCGCCGAACACGACGGCCGTCGAGCCGTCGCTCGTCGGGTCCCGGTGCGCGACGAGGATCATGACCGACGTGGCCACGCCCGTGACGCCGATAAAGTAGCCGACCAGGTACCGCTTGCCGCCGAGGAAGTCGGTCAGGGCGGCCCAGAAGAGCGTCGAGACGATGCCCGCGGCGGCGACGCCCGTCGGGTAGTTGTTGAGCTGCGCGACCGTGTACTTGTGCGTCGGGTGGTTCTGCAGGTACAGCGCGAGCAGCGAGTTGGAGCTGAAGGACTCGGTCTCGCCGGCGATGACCCAGAGCCCGACGAACCCCCACCAGTACCACGACGAGAGCACCTTCTTTAGGAAGCGAAGGCTGATGGGTGACTGCTCCTCAACTTTGGGCACGCGGGAGACAGCCAACCGACGCTCTGCCTCAGACAGGTAAAACGCCGTCGTCGTCTGTGGCGTGTCGGGAAACAGGAAGAAGCCATAGAGCGCGACGGGCACGGTCAGCAGGCCGTCGACGATGAACAGCCAGCGCCAGCCGCTGAGCCCGTGCCGCCCGTGGAGGCTCTTGTAGATGCCCGTCTGGATGAAGCCGCCGATCATGGTGCCCGCGAGCCCCGACGACGTGAAGATGCCGCTGCGCTTGCCGAGCTCGCGCTCCGTGTACCACGCGCCGAGGATGTAGTGCGTGCCCACAAACGTCGACGCCTCGCAGATGCCCTGGAAGAAGCGGATCGCCATGATGGACTGCGGGTTGTGCACCGACGCCGTCACCATGGTGAGCCCGCCCCAGAGGATCATCATGAGCGGGAACCATATCCGTGGCTTGACGTAGTGCAGCGAGAGGTTGGACGGAACCTGGCCCAGGACGTAGCTGCGCCCGGGTTGAAGCATTTGTCAGTTCATGTTGAGCCGAGCTCAATCACACATCGTTTCGATGTCGGGTCATAATGTGGTGATGGTGGTGGTGCAGAGTGTAGGTAGACTCACCCCACCGTAAAGCAGGTGTTGATCTGGTTGAGCTGGTCTCCCTGGAAGCCAAGCTCCGTCTTCATGCCCGACACGTAGGCATTGGCGAGGTTGGAGCGGTCCAGCTGCGGTAACATGGTCAGGGTTCATTCATGTTGCCATCATTCGCTCCGCCATGACCTGGAGCCGTGGCCGTTGTATTCGCACAGAGAGCAACGTCACTCACATAGTTGATAAAGTAGCTCAGGCAACAAAACGTGAGAATGAAAAAGTCAATCTTTTGCACCAGGACGCGCTCGCCCGGCTGGTAATTGGCGGTAAAGTATTCTCGCAGGCGGGAACGCATTGGACTGTACGCTGTGGTTTCGGGGACGGGGTCGCAGCCGTGGTGGGTGGATGGCAATCTCTTCACGGCCAGCCAGGTCAATTGTGGGCCGATGCCAATGATCAAAGGCGTGAGATGGGATGGTTGAGTCGCTTGGTCGTTTAGAAAAGACCAGCGTCGTCCTTGTGAAGAATTTGACGAAGTGGTAGCAAACTGGACGATTGCCGTGGGCGCGACGACGCAAGAGCATGGGCCGTGGGCATGACGAGGGCAGATGCCGAGATGCTGCCTTATGAAGAAAGTCGGTCGGGGCTGGGACGAGGCAGAACGTCTTTGCGGGCCAAAGCCGGCCGGCCGGCAGGGTTGATGGTGGTGGTGGTGAGGGGATGGAGGATTGGGGGGGCGTTGCCGCGAAGACGAGGCGCACGCCAACTCGCTGGATGAATCAACCGAAAGCCGCTAACAAGACCGTCGGGGAACCTGTTGGCGCTGGTGAAGATAAGACTAACGAACCGAGAGCCCCGTCCTCGGGCTCCATTCCACCACCCATGGCACCGGCGTGTCTGCTATCTGGCCATCTGATCCCAAGAGCAAAAACGAGAAACAGCCATGGTATCGTGCCTTCAACATTCCGAGGAACAGAAGTAACTCGGCAAGGACACGGCTCCTCCAACACTATCAAAGGGCCCCGAGACCAGTCTGGCCAAGGGCGGCCACTGGAGCACAGGGGCTCTCCAGTCGTTTCCACACCCACCTGGCAGAACCTGGGGTAGATGAACCAGGCGTTGGTGGTAGCACTAGCAGTGGCGCTGGGGCATAATCCGGGGTAGTTCTCCAGCGCCCTCGGAGGCGAGGGGATGGGATCCCTGAACTGGCCTGGTGCCAGTGCCGACCTGTTGGGATGACGGGGTCTCCAGGCTAAGGACTCAGCAGAGCTCTGGCCTTCTACTCCGTACTTCGTACATAAAACGCAGCGTGACGCCCTCCACTGGCCAGACTCTCGTCAATCGTTTTGTTTCCCTTCCCCATTCGGCAGGCTTCTCTGCCACACCACATGCACTCCCTGTTCCAACATACACTGCACGGTTTCTCCAAGTCGGACGTGAGCATGTCTCGCGGACGAGTCCGCGAGCAACATGCCTGCCCGTGAGAGCAGCAGGAGCATCAACAGCAAAAGCCGGACCCATACCACAGCAGCAGCAGCAACCGCCACCACCACGGCCGTCGGCCATGGAACAACCACAGTCACCAAGCCGCGAGGCAAGCCGCGAGGCATGCGCCGCGACCGGGACTGCCGTACTTGCAAATCAAGAAACGTCAAGTGCGACTTGAACCGCCCTCGGTGCCTCCCCTGCGTCGAGGCCGGCCTCGCCTGCGGAGGGTACCCGCAGAGAGTCGTCTGGACCGGGGCATCGTCGACTACAACGCAGACAAAGGCAACAACAAGCGAACCCCGACACCATCACGTCCTCCCCCCGCATGCCACAACAGCACCAGCGCAGGGGCGTCGCCGCCGGTCGTCGCGGGGAAGCATATCCACTTCGTCGCCGCAGTCGCAGTCCCGCCCGTCCACCGATGAGCTCCCCCCGGTTCCGGAAGTGGTGTCCTTGGCGAAGCTGCAGGGACACGACTCACACGAGGTGCCCTCCACATCGCCCCGAGGAGGCGTCGACGACCACAACAGCTTCATCAACCGCCTGGCCACGTTTTGTCAACAGATCATCTCGGCTCGCGGCCGTGGGGGCGGAGGCGGCGGGGACGGCGGGGACGGCAGCAGCAGCAGCAGCAACGGCTATCTCTCCGACGAAGCCATCTCCTTGGTGGCGCATCTGTCCGACTTTGTCCAGGCCCGCATCCAGGGCTACTCGTCCCCAGCAGCAGCAGCAGCAACATCAGCAGCAGCAATACCGCTCCACGATACTAGTGGGCGGCAGCAAGGGGGGCCCATGACCGAGTCCATGGACGCGGCGCGCCATCGCCTCGCCGCGCTCGTCGGCCTCAACGAGGCGCTGCGCGTCGCGAACCCGCTGGCCCTGCTCGCCATCGCCGCCTTCGCCTTCTTCGAGGTATATGACAGCGAGTTTGGCGAGTGGCAGCGGCACGTATACGGCGCAAGGTCGCTGCTCGACTACCACTGCCGCAGCCGCGCCGAGCTCGATGCCCTCTCCGGCACGGTCACCGGCCTCGCCGAGATCGTGGCGCGGCTCGTGTGGTTCGACGTGCTGGGCGCCGTCGCGCGGCAGAGCACCACGGGGCTCATCTTTGACGACTGGCATCGCGAGGTCCTCGACGAGGGCGGCTTCTTCGACGTCGTCGGCTGCCCGGCCGATACGTTTGACCTGTACGTGCGCGTCGCCAAGTCGTCGGATGTTGCGTCGGACCACCTGCACAGCTGCGTCTTGGCCATGGACCAGCTCTCCAGGTTGGATCCCTCCGATGCCACGGACTGGGGGCGCTCCGCCAACGCGCACAGATGTGCGGCGACCATTGCCGTGCTCGCGAAGCTTCCCCCCGCGGCAGTAGGTCATGCGGTAGCTTCGGCAGCGACGCAGAGGGCCATGCGCTCCGCGGTCGACAGGGCGTGCCAGGTCATCGCCTCGACGCCGCCGTCGTCGCCCTTCTACATATTCATGGCCGTGACTGCTTACATGGCTGGCCTGCACGCCACGACGAGCCAACAGCGGGACGCCGTGCGTGGATATTGGCAGAGCTGCACGACGGCGGGCGTTCCGCGATACCCCTGCGCGTTGGCCAAGTGCGAGGCGACTTGGGCAAGTCGCGGAGTGATGCGGGGAGATATGAGTTGGAGTCCGATATAGTGTCCCCTGATTTCTGTAGAAACTGTACTATTTTTGCCCAACCGATAGGACACGAATAATGACAAGGGTGTTTTGCGCATCTGGTGCGGAGTTGTCGTGGTCTCCTCTCTGCTACTATCTCGTCTACGTGCAGGTGAAGCTATCGAGTGGCGCCCCTCACTGCTCACAGTGTGCCCCCAACTTGTTCAGAGGGCGCCAACAGATCCCTTTCCTAACAAGGAAACCAATCTACCAGTCTGCGGGGAAGGGAGCTACGCCGCAACCCCAGAATGCGCGGGCTGGGCGTGGACTCTGTTGCCGAGCTGGGCGGGATAAACAGGACAGCAGAACATTAATGAGGAGCGAAGAATGGATGAATGAATGCATTCCCAGTCCGTATCATCGATTCTTCCCCCGCTCATCGTTCCCGTCACACCCGAGCCCCCCCCTTTCTCGTGTCGTAACACTAGACGCGGAGGCTTGCTGGTTCGTGCGATGTCGCAGCACATGCATCCCACACGGTAGCACCCCATCAACCCCGCCGCGTGGGAATAACCGGTCTTTTCCTATAGCGTTCCCCATTTTCCAAGAGACCTGACCTTGGGACGGCTATTCATGGGGGACGAGCTACGGAGTTGAGGGGTTGCTTATAGCAGGTATAAGTCCACGGGCATCGTCAGTTGACCGTGCATCCAGCGTACAAATCCAAGTGTCGAGTAGCTGCGTCGCCTGTCGCTTTTGCCAATAGCCGATCTTTCCACTGAGAACATCGCCTATAATGTCTCTGTCCGCAGATACGACTCCCCATTGGGAGGAGATTGGCGCGAGGAAACGAGGAGCCCTCGCGGCGTCCATCCCGGAAGAATGGCGGATTCCGGCGGATCTGCTGCCGCCAGAGGCGCAGGACGATGTGACGAGCTGGCCGGAGACGTCCGGGTGGTTCACGGACGAGGAGCTCGCGATCACGGAGCAGACGGCAGGTGACCTCGTGCGCCGCCTGAGTACAGGAGAGCTCACGTCCGAGGCTGTAACGAGGGCGTTTTGCAAGCGAGCTGCGGCGGCGCACCAACTCGTACGTCCCTCCCCCTTCGGCCCTGTGTTGATCTGACCCTCAGAAACCGTCGTCGAGTAACCATGACGTCCAACGCTGACCGATCTCGCACACTGCAGACAAACTGTCTCTCCGAGACGTGCTTCGACCGCGCCCTCGCGACGGCCCGGCAGCGCGACGAGCAATTCGCCCGCACCGGCCAGCCCGTCGGCGCTCTGCACGGGCTCCCCATCTCGCTCAAGGACAACTTCCACCTGCGCGGGCTCGACGCCACCGTGGGCTTCGCGTCGCACGTCGGCGACGCGGCCGACGACGACGCCGCGCTGGCCAAGCTGCTCGAGGAGGGCGCCGGCGCCGTCTTCTACGTCAAGACCAACGTGCCCACGGCCATGATGATCGCCGAGACGGTCAACAACGTGTTTGGCCGGACGCTCAACCCCCGGAACCGCAGGACGACGAGCGGGGGCAGCTCGGGCGGGGAGTCGGCGCTCATTGTCATGAAGGGCAGCCCCCTCGGCGTGGGCACGGATATCGGTAATGAACAACACCCTTGTTACTCACTCCCCTGCATACGGCGATGTTTGACATCGAACTAATAACAGTGTTGTAAAAAAAAAACAGGTGGTTCGCTGCGCATCCCCGCCGCTTGTACGGGCATCTTCACCATCCGCCCGTCATTCGGCCGCTTCCCCGTCCGCAACTGCCGCTCCGGCATGCCCGGCCAAGAGGCCGTCGCGTCCGTCAACGGGCCCATGGCGCGGACGCTCGCCGACGTGGAGCTCTACAGCAAGACGGTCGTGGACTGCGAGCCGTGGCTCTACGACGCCAAGTGCGTCCCGCTCGCCTGGCGCGCCGCGCAGCTGCCCCCGAAGCTCACGATCGCCGTCATGTGGCACGACGGCATGGTCCGGCCGACGCCCCCCGTCGCCCGCGCGCTGCGCGACACGGTGGCCAAGCTCAGGGCCGCGGGGCACGACATCGTCGACTGGGACCCGTCCGACCAGAAACAGGGCGCCGACCTTCTTGGGCGCATGTTTGTCGCCGATGGTGGCAAGGCCATCAGGCATGAGCTGGGACGCACGGGGGAGCCGTTTCGCCCGGAGATGCAGGCGTACGAGGAGGCGACGGAGCTGGGCACGTGGGAGATGTGGAAGCTCCACGCGGAGCGGACAGAGTACCAGAATCGATATCTCGACCGGTGGAATCGGGCGGGCATTGACGCCATTCTTTGCCCGACGATACCCTTTCCCACGGTCAAGGCCACGACGTTCAAGCATGGTAAGCGGTCTATCATGACAAGGAAGCTATGGCACGGCCGCTGATCGTCATCCCACAGTCGCATATACTGGCGTGTTCAATGTCCTCGACTACTCCGCCGTCTCCTTTGCCACGGGCCATCACGTGGATAAGGATACGGACAGGTTGGACAGCTCCTACGAGCCACTCAGCGACACATGCAAGGCCGTAAACGAGGAATGTGAGTTCCGCTCCCGTCACTACGTCCACTGGAGACCATTGAGGTGTTGACATTCCTACCAGTCGATGTCGACTTGTTGGACGGCCTGCCCATCAGCCTGCAGCTCGTCGCCAGACGCCTTGAGGAGGAGAAGGTCCTGGCCATGTCCCAGCGCGTGCTAGACGCGCTTTCCCAGTAAGCCTTCCGTTGGGTCATGCCCACAGCAACAGGAAGCTAATCACATAAGGTCCTGAGCGTCCAGGCCGGCAGTGGTGCAAGCAGTTCCCCCAAGGGGACACCAGAGAACCCGCAGCCAGCTTTGAACATGAAGCACGCGTTGTAAAGCACGGACATGTATTTTAGCTAGCATATAGTGTTGTGGGTTGGTTGGTTAGCCTCGCCGTTGGCCGGCTCTTTCACTGGTCTCCCTCTCGCACGGCCACCTATACAGCTCTTCTTCCTCCCAATTACCTGTCGGCATCAGGCTGCGAACATTTCCTGGGATAACCGTGATGCAAAGTTGCAGTCGAATATCCCTCCACACAATCGCCCTCACTGTGATCGGGGAATACGGAAATCAGCGCCACAACAGGCCAACGCCAAACCGTACCCCGATATGACGTACCGATGGCCTTTCTGGTAGGCCATCCGGTAATGGGTCTCGCGACTATGACTCCAATCCAGTAACCCATTTGCGAATGCAAAGGTTCCCCCTCTCCCCCCCAAGTGGCACTGCATCCATGTTGGCCAGTATACCAACCACCTGGCATGCCGGGAACGGAAGTTTAGCTAACGACGAACGCCCCTATGGCAGCTAGGACAGCCACCAGCACCGGTGCAGCTGCCAGATTAGGGCCTAGCAGCTGTGCGACAGTAAGGTGGTCAGCATAAAAGTTCATCGGAAAGTGGCATTTCTGGAAGCTGGGCAGTCCTGTTGCGTGGGACAAGCCCTCTTATGGCTTGGGGGGCTGAAGGGCACTACTGGCATAAATATCATTACTTTACACAAAGGTCATGTAGTTTTTGCGGAGCACGATCTGTTTTCGGTAATAGCATGTACTCGTCGACAAGCCTAACAGGCCACTGTTTACATGTAGTGCTCAAACAACATGAGCCGTCTCGCAAAGGCCTGTCTGTGCCCTGGTTAGCTTGAAAATCACACCTTACGCACTGAACAAGTTGATCAATCGGTGAGGAGCAGGTACAGTGTGGTTCATAGGTGGCGTTGCCCATGTTCGTGCCGAATTGAAACATCCAGCGCAGGTAGTGCCGATCTTAGCGACGATTGGCACACAAGTGGCACAGCGTCGAGCACAGGCATCATCACCCCGGGAAGCCAACCGAGGAGCACGCGAGTGTCAAATGGAGCTCATGTTCCTAGTGAAAAGAATACTGGTTCATCCACATGCTATGCTAGTAATAAGCCCCTGGCTCGCGCGCGGTCTGTGCGGCGCAAAAAGCCGGCGCCAGATCACTGATGTCGGCTGATACTAGTAGTTCTTCGCTGCGCTTACAACCCGGACGTACCAACAACATCCATTGACATGGGTAGAGCAAATTACTGAGGTTCGAAGTTGCCAGGGCTACGTTCTGTGGCTGGTCACACTAAGCAGTTCGCAATGCCAGCCCTCGCTCATGATTTGAGCCGGGCACCCTCTCTGCATGTTACCGACCAACAGGGAACGCATGGCTGCATGGAGGTGCGTATAGACTGAGTACTTTTTGTAAGAGCTCTCTCACGCCTGGGATCGGATTGGAAGAAGGTGATATTCCCCTTGCAAGTCCATTCGCTAGTGTATAGAGCCAAAAACGTGACCACGACACCCAACGAGCATCAGACCAACAGACCTGCTCAATATGGCAGCTCGTCGGAATGCCGGAGTACAAGCGAGCGCCAATGCGGCATGACCGAGCAATCAGACCTGTGTTCAGAGTCTCATGCCGCTATCGGGAGTCCTCAAGCTCAGCCGATCACGGCCGACACAGCAGAACTTATAAGTATAACAGCGTCCCATGTGGTTTCAGCTATGCTACTAGGGCAATACCGCACCAGAGCAACAAGCATCGTCTTCTCCCCTGTAGTTGTGCAGTTGAATCCATCGCGGCTTTGAACCATGGTCCGCTGGTGGCGATTCGCGCCGTTCCTGGCGGCGCTGTCGTCGGCCGCGCCCCCAGACTTCCAACCTTCCGGCAAGCGATTTCTTCCCGGTGCATACATATTCGAGCTAGAAGACGGCCATGTATGTTGCTCCGTGCAATGGTCTCTAGTGTCAAGCTAATAGTTTAGGATTCTTCTGCTTTAATCGACCATGTTGGCTCACTGGGTTCCGTTCGGATGCACTACAACTATAAGCTTTTCAAAGGGCTCTCGGTGCAACTTCACGATACGGAAACTGCTCATGAAACCCAAATCAAGCTGGCATCTATTGCTAGTGTGAAGAATTCGTGGCCAATCCAGATTTTTTCCGCACCGAAACTTGAGCACCCCCCTGGATCAATTTCGGCCAAGGGCGTTGGCAAACTTGATCGTCGGGGCAACTCTACAGCCCCCGATACTTTCTCAACACACGTCATGACACAAGTCGACAAGCTGCACGCCAAAGGGTATACCGGAAAGGGGGTGAAGATTGCCATTGTTGATAGTGGTGTAGGTAGCTGCCAGTCTTGTGGTTTTGTGAGTGGACTAACAAGAATAGGTTGATTACAAGCACGAGTCGTTGGGTGGATGCTTCGGCAAAGGTTGCCTCTTCTCATTCGGCTATGACTTGACTGGCGATGACTACAACGGCTTCAACACTCCTCACCCTGATGACGACCCCATGGACTGTGTGGGTCACGGAACCCACGTGGCAGGAATTCTCGCCGCGCAGCCTGGAACAAATTCTTTTGGAGTCGTCGGTGCGGCCTACGATGCAACATTTGGCATATACAAAATACAAGGTTGCGGTTCAGAGATCGGCGAAGACGTCGTAATCGCTGGTTTCAATGCAGCGTTTGAGGATGGCGCTGACATCATCACTGCCTCGTTGGGCGGCCCTGGAGGATGGTCAGAGTCACCGTGGTCCGTGGTTGCATCTCGCATTGCCGCACATGGCGTGCCCTGCACTATGGCAGCCGGAAATGACGGCGGGAGTGGCCTTTTCTTTCCGGAAGAGGCGGCTGATGCCAAAAACGTCATGAGTATTGCGATGTCGGATAATTCCGTCTTCCCCTACTTTGCACACACATCTGGCTTCAGCATCGACGGTACAAACTCGCAGGAATTTGCTTATATTCCCAGTGGGAATGCCAAAGATACGGCGTTGTGGAACATGACGATGCCTCTTTATGCGACAACTCTCAGGAATGGAACTATCGATGATCTCGCTTGCGATCCACTCCCCCCGGACACTCCCGACTTGAGCAAGTACATCGTCTTCATCCGGAAGAACTCAACACACGACGAATGCTCGCTAAACCAAGTTCTCCGCAACGTCCATGCAAAAGGCGGTGTCTATGTTCTCATGGGATTATACGGGCCAGGTGCCCTTCCCGTATGGCTTGAGTCTGGCGGCAATGAAAACGGAATCCTAGCTGGTGGGTGGGTCAGTAGAAACACCACTAGGATTTTTCTCAATGCTCTCCAAGCCGGGCATAATGTTACTCTCCATATGAAACCACCTTCCGAAACATCCGCAGTCTACCTTGAGGACGAGAACTCAGAATCCGCTGGAGCTGCCGATGTTATAACCTCCTGGGGACCTACCTGGCAGATGGACATGACGCCACATTTCGGAGCGCCAGGTGGGTTTATTATCTCGACATGGCTTAGCAATAAGTTTGCAATCGAAACTGGAACATCTATGGCCACGCCACTGGCGGCGGCCTGCGTTGCACTTATTGGCCAGGTTCGCGGTACATTCGACACGGTACTTCTACATAACCTCCTTTCAGCCACAGCGAAGCCGCAGCTCTGGAATCCTGGCAGGCAGTTTTTCAAGTTTCTCGCACCCGTGGCACAACAGGGCGCTGGCTTCATCCAGGCCTACGACGCAGCTTTCGCGACAACGCTCCTTCAACCGTCAGGCCTGTCCTTCAATGACACGGATAACCGGCCGGAGTCGCTGTCTTTTGTTTTGTCTAACAAGGGTGATACGGAAATTAGATACAACATCTCTCACGTTCCCACGGTATCAATGTACACCCATGTCAAAGACAGCATGTGGTCCCCCGGTGGCTTCAATGAAATAGTTGAGACTTCCGCCACCCTTCACTTCTCGGACCAGGCTGTGACCCTGCCGCCAGGCCATCGCAAAGTCATTACAGTATCGGCCAAACCACCACAAGGTCTTGACGATAAACGTCTCCCCTATTGGTCCGGCTACGTCGCCATCAATGGCACTGATGGAGCATCTTTGTCTCTGCCATATCAGGGTCTGTCAGGCTCGTTGCACGACGCCAGAATCTTGAACGCCACCCGAGTATTTGCTTGGCATTCGACTGGGTTGAATCCGAAAAATGATTTCGTGTTCGCCCCTCCTAACACCACATTTACTCTTCCCAACCCGGGAACGGCAAACGATACAGACTCACTCATCTGTCCAGCGATACAGCTTGCGATGGGCACTCGTACGCTCAGGTGTGATATTGTCCCATTGACGACTTGCCCGCCGAAGAACCTTACCATGAACGACCCTCTCGGCAGTGGCAAGTTCAAGACAGTCGGCCAACCGGACCAGTTTCCCCTTCGTCTTGTATCAGGCGAGGGTTTCTGTGTTCGTTGGGCGGGTCTCCTTGACAGTGGCGTATACATCCCCCCCGGGAAATACAAGTTTGTGATACGAGCACTACGGATTTTTGGCGACCCAACCAAGTTGCAAGATTGGGACATGGAGGAGACGGCTCCCTTTTACATCAAGTACAGAAAATAGCGCTGGAGAGACGCTTTTCATAGTCTCTGCATGGACAACGCCGTTGAGGTGGATGGCAGCGTTCAATTTGCCCAGAGTTCAAGGCAGGGCGCACCGTGATCACGAAGTACAGTCCAGGTAACAGCTGGTCGGGATATGGAAATATAGTCGAGGATTTCCCGCGATTACGCTCGTAGGTAATGCTTGTTGCCTTGACTTATCAAGTAGTGATTGCCTTCCTTGTTAGGCGCTTCTGGCCACTCCACTGCTCGACAACCAAAGACGCTTCAGGAGCTGTCTTCAATTATCGGAGAGCTATTTCCCATATCCTCCCGCTCATTTGACTCTAGGCAGTAAAAACAATGTCTGTACGCCTAAACCAGGAACCTATTCCGCTACCTCTCCCTTTCTTGATGCTGCAAGTGACGATGTGGTCATCCGCACACCGCTTCTACATCCCAATGGCCACCTATCGTATATCAGTCAGACCGGCATTATGATTTTGTTTTATCGTCGCCCTAACTTTGGGATGTTACCCGCTTCCAGTTCCGTTAGCTACATCATTTACAGGGCATAGTGTTGTTTCGATATCATCAAGAGACGAAGTTGAGATTCACCGGTGGGTGGCGATGGCTTCGGCAGCACACAACGACAGACAGTCTCTTAGCCTAACTTATCCCAAACTATCACATTCGACTACGATAATTACTCTGTATCTGTTACTATCAGTTAGCGATTTCCTTGCGCCTGAACTGTTTCCTCGCTTTATCCCGCCACTGACCAATTCTTTGCCATGGATGTCCTTTATTAGCTTCCATATCCGATAGCTGATGCTGCTCCTTGTTCGATTGCCTTCTGCTGGCGTTGGTATGCGATTGGGACTGAACCCCATAAGATCTTCCACTCCTGGTTCCCGATCCAATCTGCGGGAATACGCGCAGGAGGATAAGCCGCAAGGTAGGCAGACACGTGCAAATCATCCCGACATTGACCTCAATAGTGGACCAGTACGCTATGTTCCACTGATCCCAAGTCGGATTGCTCGAGTTGGCAAAGGAGATGAGCGAACGAAGGCGCAGGATCGAAACGATGGTGACACTGTCCCATTCAGTATTAGTACTTGTGTCTCAAGTGACAATTGCGGCAGCTTACAATGCTCCTGTGAGAAACATGACAATGACACCAAGCTTCTTCTTCCAATGCAGGTTAAGAGCACGTACTTGGCTAAGAGGTAGTGCAATCAGCCATATATCAACAGCAACGCTTACTGCCGCGTTGGCCCAGCCGAACACGTTGATGTTCACGCAGTGGCCTCCAACGTGCTCCACGTATTGGGTCCAATAGTAGCTTATCGGACTACACTGGAAAATGGCGGTCACGACGAAGGCTATGCCGAAAAGCACGTTAAAGATAGCCGTGCCCCATAGCAGCCGTCGGATTATGGCTCCCGGAAATATGAACAGGTAGAAGAGCGATAAGCTGAGCTTGATCAGAGAAAGCTCAGCTAGGTAGAGGATTTCCATGACGTAAAGAAATTTGACAAATGTCGTCAGCTCCGATGGATCCATGGTCCAAACATCCTTGCCCAATCCGTGGGCAGCAAGACCTTGGACGTTGATGACGGTGCACGATATGCGGAGCGCCAGTGTCCCGAGGATGACCTTGTCGTCGGGGCCGAGTGTTTGTGATGTGCTGAAGAAGATTTTGAACGCGACGCGTATCAACACCAACAGGACCGTGATGGCTCCAAGTGAAATGGACATGGCACTGTATTGCCCCGACTTATCGCGGATGGGGTAGTCGCAGGCGGAAGACGTGATGTTCTTGGCAGCTTCGTTGTGAGGATGCAAGTCAGCCGGAGTCCCGGGCGGCAAAGATAGTAAAAGGCGAAGTGCAGCTGCGTACATACCGAGTGCCAGTGGGAGCGGGCATGATGATAGGATGCATTTGCTTGCCTCGTCTTCGATGGTCGTACTGTCGCAAATGCATTTCATGTCATCGAGCGAACATGACGACTTGGAAACGGTAGTGGTTAAGCACGCTTGCTGTGCCACGACAGACTCTGTCAGTGGCCGACTCACACCACAGATCACGACTTTGGCTTGATAGACTCACAGCGCATTTTGGGATCTTTAACAAAACCTCAGAAGGACTCGTTAGGGGCTTGTCCGCGGCATCCTGCTGTCCAGAGCATAGCACCGGCAAGAGAGCAACCAGGAGCACCAAACGGGCCCAGAGTCGCATTGTTACAGCGAGGCTCAAAGGCCTCTGGAGCAAGGCCGGAAGAGTTGGCAATAAGCGGCGGCGACAGGCATCCAGGAACGGGAGGCAGGATTTCGGGCTCCCTGTCCCGCCTGCGGTGCAGAAACCTGAAAGGGGACCGACGAACCGAAAACAGAAGAAAGCTGTCCGGGGACGGGGAGATACATCGTGGGGGCTCGTTGTTTACATATGGGCACGTGAAGTTGTGGGGATATCAAGATGCCGTCCACAGCTACCACACCAGATTCTCGTTCGCCGTCATGGCTGGCTCGCGTGGTGGCGCTATGCGAGCAGCGGCTGTTACGGCAAGACCTTCGGGCCCCCTGCTAGGAACGGCCGGCCAAGCGGATGAATTGAACATCTCCCACGATCGCACTTTTGGTAACACACAGAGGGGGCCACCAAGCTACTCTTGGCATCAAGTCTTGCAATCAGCCACGGTTGAATCGAGTGCTTGATACCGATGGCCGATCCAACCCCCTGGCCGAGTCAGGGATTGCGGCACGTCTCGTCCAAGTTTCTCCCATGGTGTTGCCCAAATGTGTCAACAGCTTTCAAGCCTCCCAAGCCTCAATTTCCCTCCTTGGGAGACGGGATGTGGGTGCTGTCGAAATCGCGAATCCTGGTGTGCCCCATCTCGTACGAGCTACTGCACGGCACAGACAGCTGTGGGTATCTTGGCTTCGGCCGACACACGCTGGCGAGCCGTTCCCGCCTCCATGGAAGGCCCAGAGGGAAGATCCCACTTCAACTTCTAGGACAAGCCGTTCGACTAGCTATTGCAAAGGTGAGGTCTAATCTTAGGAAACATCGTCGTCGCGAGCAGTCCGCAGTGGTAGGATAATATAACAAGCCCTTGTGCAAAGGCAACACCACCCAGAGCCGGGTGCGGAACGAGAGGCATGTGATGCCGAACCATTCTGTCGGGTGCGAGCGTCGACACGGCCGAGAACCCCCCTCCCCCTCTCCTTTCCCGCAAGGATCTGCACGAAAACAGGGTGTGGCAGATGCTTCAGACGCGGGACGGCGGGATACAACACAGTCGCTGGCAGCGTGCGCCACCTTTCCCCTGTTTTCTCAGCATCAGCTCGGAGAGTGACGGGTTTTGGTCCACCGAAGAGGCCGTTTACGAGACCGCCTCCCACCACTGTTCTGCAACAACATCGCGTGGCTTCCATGTGTCATTCAGGGGGGCCATTGAAGGTTGCCGCCACGATGGGCAACACCCAACCCACCCCGCGCTGGGTTTGACGGGCCGCCGCGAGAGCAAGCAAACCTTCGCACAGGCCTGAACTGCTCACCGCAAAGCATACCGTCAAACAACCGACTGAACGGCGCACAATCCAGAGTAGTGCGCGAACCTTTCAAAGCACGCGAGCGTGACAGAAGTTACATACAACGGACCGTTCATTCCCTTTGAACCGCGCGCGATAGCATGCCGCGGTCCGCCGAGCCCACTGTGGGCCAGTGGAGGAGAGCCAGGATGCAGGGGTGATGAATGGTGGTTGCGCCTGTCTTTGTCCACATCCAATGTCATCTGGTGTCTCACGAAATGGAACCTGTCGCGCTCAAGTCAGGCAACCAAGGGTTCCCCTCACTCACATGCCCTCGGTGACTCGGCCGACGTGGACACCCTCTTCGGATTCAACATGCAGGTCTCGCCGCGTTTTTCCCGCGGGGGGGTTGCAGCAATAGCTCACGGCGGTGCGGCTCAGTTCAATACCCCAGAGTTTGGTTCGTTCGAGACAACAACTGAGCCCCTGAACACGACGGCGGCTGAACTTGGAAGTTGGCACCGAGACATCCATTGTCCTCCACAATTGAAGAACCCCCCCCCCCCCCCCCCACTTGAAATTCGACCAGTTGACACCGGCGCGGCCCAGTGCCTTGCGCAGCGGGCCGCCAACAAGCGGATGCAACGCGGGTACCGACACCCAGGGCATCCAACGGCAATGCTCGTCCTGGCTTTGCCGGCTTATGAGCCCCTTTGAGCCGACCCCTTCGGCCGCTCATGACTCTAGATGCCGAGTCATTGACATCTTGAGAACTTCGGCGATTAAGATGCCGATCATTTACTTCGGGAGGTTTTGCCCCGCAACTAGGCGGCCCTGTTCTCTCGTAGCGTCTTCCAGATTCTGTCGCTGCGATGTCCAAATCTTGATGCCAGTAACACGAGCGAGGCGGCCGTGTCCGGCCGGCACATCAGCGAGGCCTGTGTTCAATTCCTACGTTACCCTACAGCACTATTGGCCTTTGTTGCAGTCTGTACGTACGATAATTAAGTCCTGTCATTGACTAGCGTTCTGAAGTGAGTGGGAAAACAAACACTCGGTTTCTCCGGGCATACCATGACCTTAAATGAGTGGAGTTGTAGTTAATAGGGCGGTCTTTGCAGAGGCGTTACCCATCCCTCGAAGCGCCACGCTGCACACGAGCGATGGCGATGACAAAATTTCAGTGCAGAGAATCCACGGAAAAGGCGTACATGTACGCAAAAAGAACACGATGATGACTTAAATGATGAAGGAAATTTTGCTTTAAAAAAGAAACATACAACAGCCGGTGTTTACTGGTCGTCACCGACCTAACTACTAATCTGCCCCTCATCACGTCAACTAGGGAAGAGCGGACGGGCCTGTTAGGCCCCGTGTTTTAGTTAGCATTCTGCCTAGTCATCGGCGTGGGCGAGGATCTTCCCTCGATATAATTGTTTACCTCTGGTCGCAAAATGCATCGCCAGGTGTCTTTGAGTCCCTTCACCGGCCATTTACACAAACAATGCGGTCCTGCTGCCACGTGGCCGCACCCGTGCGAAGAGCTGGTCTCGCGAGCCGGGTACGCGCAACCGGCGTAGCGAACGCGCCGTGGCGCCGGGCATTTCACCAGGCAAAGGCGCGGTTCACCACCATTGACCGCAAGGGAGTGCCCGTTTCGTACGAGACGGAGATCAGGATTGGCGACGCCCACGAAGCGTACATATATATAGAGCCAGACGTCGGCGATGCGATTAGGTCTGGCATTGCGAGACAGTTGGGAGGTTTCGGCCTGACGCAAGGCGCAACGGGAAAGCTGGCGCTGAGGTTCCATCATGGGTCACTTCACTTTGCTCATAGTACGGCGAGCTACCTCCTCTCCCCCGCCAATACCATGCCACATCAGCGCTGACAAGATTCTGGCTCAGAATCCTTGCCGCTACCACGAGTCGACATCGATCGAGATCTGCCTAGGCAGTCGGGCTCGTATAGCGACGTAAGCCCTGCCACGCTCTGGCTCTCGGGAAACTGGCACGCTATAACACTCGATGGTAGCCCCGATGGTATAAGCTCAACACCTATATTATACAACCCACTGCTAACGTTGAGGTCGTAGAGAGCTTCGAAAGGGCGTCAAGGGAGAGCGCTCAGGAGCTCCGAGTCGCGCTGGAGAAGCTCAAGGACCACTAACGCACGTTTACGCTACGGTCTCGGTGTTTATTAGAGGGCTACTGCTGGGCGGATGCCGTTGTTACTATAGGTAGAGTCACTCTTGCGGCTAAGTCTAACACCTATATAGGAGGATTTCCAGAGCATTACCGCCAACGATGTACAAGAGCGACTAGATATCTCAAACCTTCCCTAACCTTTCCCGCATCTTACCATATCCGTGTCCCTCCACCACCAGCACCTAGGTCCGACTAGAGTTGCTCAGACTCGGATAGGTACTCCTCAACCTCATCCGTGGCTCTGCCTAGGGGCTTTGCGATGCTACTATAATACGCCGCCAAGTCCTCAGCTGTCCACTGGCTAGTTGCAACTGCCACGTGAGCGCGCTTTAGCTCCTCATTAACGCTGTCTCTGCCAAAGGGCTTCTTCTGAAGCTGGTATCCATTTATCTTAAGGAACATGTCCGCCGCCACGAGGGCAGCTCGCTTATTGCCGTCCTGGTAGGCGTGGTTGAGGATGATTTTCTGCGCGAGAACACCCGCCAGCTGAAAGACGTCGTCCTGGCCATAGTGCTTGTGATTCTGCGGCGACATGACTGCCGACTCGAGTAGGGATGGCTGAGTGGGGTTGGCACGCTTGACGTTTGTCTCCTATAGCCTCATGATTTGGGCCGTGGTAAGGAAGCGGATGAGACGACCCGAGGACGACATTGTGGGCGGTGCAATGTGTCCGGAGTAGAGCAGGAAACGGAGTGCAAGGGAGCTTGGAGGAAAAGGGAGGGAAAGATAGCTTGGCTTGGTTTATGTAGGAATCAACGCCGAAGGCCGTAGGCTATGACCGGCAGGACCAACATAACTTTGAAGGCTCGTCCTAGTCTCGTCACGCACTATAGCTGTAGGGCTCGCATTAAAGGATATGGGTTTTGCGATGGGATGCGTTCTCGACGCATACTACCCAATCTAACAGATTGGAACAGTTATACGATATCTTCTGTTATTTACTAGGCCTCATGACTTGTATCTAATGGTTTGAAGTGGTAAGTTTAAAGTCGGTAGTGTGCGGGGTGGGTGCATCTGATCTGCGCGACCTCGCGGATGCGGCGGCAAGGGCCGACCCGAGAGCGACCGCCAGCGCTAAAATGCCATTCCTTACGTCCGTTACCTCCCTATTGTCTGCGCACTTCGAGCAGCGGTTGCGCTGAGGACGGGACATGGCGGCTCGGGCGGTTCGTCGAGGATGAGGGGACTCCACTCTAAATGTGCGGCACAAGAGATCACGGAGCAGCCGGAGGGCTATGCTATTACGCCTACGTCCGCATTTAGCAGGATGGTTAGTAGTGACACAGCCAGCCCTCCCATGAATCAGAGACGATTGGTTCTTGTCTACGCGAGTTGAAACGCCTTATAGCAAGACTATGGCTATTGGGCACTAAGCAGCCCGATATGTCGACCTCGAGCTCTCGAACGCGCCTACACGACGAGCAATTCATTGGCTGCCTATGCGCCTAAACCTTAGCACCGTTTCATTGCAACCACTTGCTTGCTAGTGAGGGGCTACCCATGTGCACGGGCCGGCGCGTACAGACCGGTGAGGAATTCCGTTTCGGCGGTTAGCTTAGCCAGGTGACTAAAAGGTGGTGGGGGTAGCCTGGGGCTTAGTTCGTCGCCCCCCAAAAAAGCAATTCCACGACTCTGGAATTAGATGTTGAGGCACACGGCGCCAAAAAGTGCAGGCATTGAACTCTGGAGAAAGCCTTGATGTGACCCCAAATTTTCTTATGGCTACGGTCGTGTGTGCTTGGAAGGTGACGTATATTGCCTTATATCAGCCTCACCCTCCGCCATTACAAAATACTAAAAGAAATCGTCTCGGACGGCCAAAAAAAAGACATACAACAGCCGGTGTTCGCTGGTCGTCACCGACCCAACTACTAATCTGCCCCTTATCATGTTAACTAGGGGAGAGCGGACGGGATCCCGTGCTTTATGATAGGTATGGTCATATGTACAAGTACGTATGCCAAAATCAGCTTATGTAGTACAATCCCCTGATGATTCTCCTGAACTAGTTTCATTTCGTCTCGATTGATCTTCCGCCGCCAGCACTTCTCCATACTATTTTGCGCTGCATCGACTGGTACAGTGTGGAAAGCCTTGTATTGCGGGGACACCAGAGTGACCAGACGAATGGAAGAGCGTCATCGTCAACGCGGTCTGGTACCGCCTCATCACATACGGCCCCGCTGTGAACAAGCCTCGAAGCCGACATAACGACGACGGGCTTCGGGAATTTTATGTCGATGTCCTCTGCCTCTGCACGCGTGTGGCGTTCAAACTCTAGCCAGCGGAGACTTGCTCAACCTCCATCGGGCCACAATGACCATTGCTGCAGACAGGAGCGACAGCGCACCAGCATAAAACATTGCTGGCCGATACGCCTTCAAGCCGCCGTCCGCTCCACCGTACGCTTGCAGCAGATAGCCAGCAATCGGAGCGCCCTGTACCCGTCGTTAATGTCCATACACGCAATGGCAATCAGGCCACCGTCTTGATGCCTGGCGTCTTACCATGAGGTATCCGCCAACCCAGCCTGTAATTGTCATGCTCATGGCAATCGATACCCTGGCGCTGCCAAAGACGTTGCTCACCACGGTCGGCATCGTCGAGAAGAAGCCCCCGCTCGCTGCGCCGCTGACGAGGACGAAGACGACGAGCGGTCCGAGCGTGTGCGACGCTGGCCAAATCGCAAGCATGCTGACGCCTGTCAAGATGAGCGAGGCAATGAGCGTGTTGACGGCACCGATCCGGTCGCAAGCCAAACCGCATATGATGCGACCGACGGCAGACGCGAGGGTGAAGCCCGCGACCAGTCCCGCGCCCGTACTGGAGGACAGACCCGATGCCTTTGTGTACAGCGGGATGAAGAATGGAGGCACGTATAACGGAAACGTCCCGATGGCTGATGCGAAGAAGATGAGGTTAAACGTCGCAGACTTGAACAGCCGCCTGGCAGGAGCGCGTGAGTCAGTTTCACGATTTGCTAGTAGGGACAGGACGATTGTCGCCGACGTCTTCGGGAAGCATTACCATTCCACGAAACCAGGCCATGGCACCGCGACGCGATCCTTCATGAACCATGCAGCGGGCAAGCCTGTTACCAGAGTGGCGAAGCCCAGGATGCGAAATGTCCAGGGGAGCCCGACGTTCTGAATGAGACGGTCGACGCTGAAGCTGATGGCTGCCCCGCCAAAGCCGCTGCCCGCGAAGATGAGACCATTTGCCAGTCCTCGTTTCGCCTTGAAGTACTGCGCGGGGATCCGACTAATCACCTGTGCATCGCGGGTGTCAACTGTTGCTCGTTCTCCAAAAGCCCGGAGGAGAGACCTTACAACAAAGCAGAGGCTGATGGAGTCTCGGTTAGCGAGCAATGACCGTCAATCGATGTGGGCATCCTCACCTCGCACCGACACCGTACAGGAAGCCGGACGTAAAGAACAAAGCCCCGACATTCTTCGTGGCGAAGCTGCTCAGGATCTCGCTGCCGCCCATGAAGCCAATGCCGGCCATGCCAATCGCCCGGACGCCCACAAATCGCACCAGCCAAGCATTGAATATCGCAAAGACCGAAACGAGCGCGGCACCCAGCGAGCCCACAAAGGACAGCACGGCTGGGCCAGAAAGGCCCTCTTCGACGAGGGCTTCTTGGATCACGCCCCAAGCGTACGTCGTGCCGACGGACCACCATAAGATCGCGGCGCCGCTCGCGACAATGACCCAGCCGTAGCCGCCATCCGGCACAGTCGAATCGACCTGCTCGGATGCGAGGAGGGCATCTTCTGACGAGGAAATTTGGCTTCTTTGAGGGCGGTAGCGGGCGCCTTCCGTCTGCGTGGTCGACGTGGACGGATTGTCCTGCAGGCTGATCTCTATCGTTGAAGACATTGCGCCTGTTTATGATGGGCCTCGTTCACGATCTGCACCGTAGGGAGGCAGACGCATAAACTCGTAGCATGAGTGTGATGCTTCGAAAGTGCTCGGGTTGTGACTCTTCCCGTATTACCCAAGCGCGGCTTCAGCTTTGAGAGCAACGCATCGCTTTTGTGGGCCGCCCGACAACGGACGCAAGCTGACGGTTCATGTTGCCGAAGGCTCGGGAGTCACAACAAGGCGGCAGTCGGTGACAACGGCGCTACTAGCACCGCCGAGAGAGCTAATTTCTTGCCCTAATAATAAAGTGAGCTTGTTGAGCTACATCTCCTCTATGTTTTAGCATGATAGCATTGAACTTTCTAGATGCACTTCAAGCATTTAATTGCAAAGGGGGACGTCGTGGCAATGTCTATAGGGGCTTGCAGAGCATATACGGTTTGCGTTCTGTCAGAACTGTAATCGCTACCTAGCCATGTCTGTCGGAATATTGACGCTAATTGGTGTGGCGGTCCAGACTCCAGCTCCGGAATCCGGTCTTTGAACACCACCGGCACGGCGCCGTGCCGTGCATAGGGAGCCCAGGGCAATCATGGACGGAATGAAACATCCAACGTAGTCAATGAGACCCGGATACTTTTGTACCATGCAAGGTGTCATTGCTTCGACAGCATTGACGCGGACCTTGTGTTCCGCGGGTTCGTTCTGAATGACGTTGACGAGTCAGTCAAGGCTATAGATGCTCACTATGGGCATTCTGGTCTGTATTGCTTCCATCTGCTTGGAGAAATGTGCGGCTCAAGCGGAATCATGGCCAATCGTTTTACATACGCCCATCTCAGGGTGCCCGTAGGCAAAGGTTACGGGAGCTTGGCTGAGATTTTGTGGCTCTGTACGGCCATGGTGTTCAAAATATTGCGGGATAGACATGTGTGGGATCAAGGACATTTCCCCGCTAGATATGGCCTTGTCAGAGTGAATGTACCCAACAAAGATCTGTGTGCCAGTTGATACAACATACCATCATTCGCAGTCAAGTCCGAAGGGCTGGCCTGTTTTTGGCGTATGCGCAATTCCGTCTGTGCTGATTTGGCGTAAGATACCCTGTTAGACGAGAACTCCGCCAACTCGTCTGACTAGGGACTCCTCGGCATCCAGCTTTCCAGCTAGGTCTGCGTAAGTGACTGTGGAGTCAGTTCCCAGGGTGATGTGATCCTAGGCTCCCCACTTGGTGAAGATATGGCGCAATGAAAAGTGCGCACTGTTCGTTCATATCTATGACCTGGTCCCCTGGTTCTTTAAGGGCAGGCAATATTTGCTACAGGAGTCCTATCATTTTTGTGCGATGGCCCTCCACCGGAGTCCGGACACGGGCAGCGGGCCGTGTGGGGTTCAAGCTCTGTAACGTTTCCCGCATCTTTGTCCCGAGAGCCTAGCTCGGTAGATAACCCACCCTTCATGCCGCGAGGCCCCGAACACCGCTAATCTGACCAATCCTACCAACATTGTCAAAATCTCCCTTTGCTTTTGGCTCCGCCGTGGAGAAATAACAATCAACTTCTAAAGGCACCGGCAAAGATGACACGAAGCATAGGGAGCATTAATGTCTGTGCATGGGAATAGTGGCCCCCCTCCCAAAAAACTGTCATTCCGCCACTGCCGGATACGCGCCCGTTAGCGACAGAGTAATTGGCATACTTGGGGGCAACCCTGGCCCATTCCAACTACAAGGCACCAACACGTACCTCGTTGGCACTGGAAAAACCAGAAATCCTCATTGACACTGGCGAGGTGATTAACAAACGAACCTGCTCGATGTTGATGCCATTCTTCGAAACGTCATAACTTGTCCTCCCGAGGGGCTATCACTGAAAGGGTGTACGGCATGATTTCAAGTGCCAACGAATCTGCCAAAGTGAGCTTCAACACGCGCCTTGACAGCCTAGAATATGGATTGCCTTAGCAATACGCTGTGATGCCAGCATTGCCGAGATATGCCACGCCTGCGACGACGGCCGACGTGGGGCATACATGCATGCCGCGATAGAACAGGACCATGAGCTGGTCTCGTAGAGCGGCATTACATGTAGGCAGACGGGGACCTGTTCCTGAGCCAAGTATTGCAGCTACTGAAACATGTGACAAGCTTAGCTGGCTGCCTGCGCACTAAACTTGAGCTCTATGACAACCTGAGGAAGGCATTCAGAAAGTCTTACCTACTAGGAATGAGGTCGCAGTAAAGCCCAGAGCGAGGAGGATCTTTTAAAATGCGTGTATATGCTGTTCTGTCATAATTGTCATCGTTCCTTCTACTTCCTTGTGCTAGAGACATTTCGCGACTGGGTGAACTACTGACCTACATTAGCGTGGTCGTGATGTAGTAGGCTTTATTAGCCCGTTTCGGGAAATTTTGCTGGGGAGGTCCGGACTCCGGTCGCGGGGTCCGGTTCATGGTGACTTTGTGCCGTTTCCGAGCGAAAATAAGGAGGCCCGGTATCCTCCGTATGGTCAATCATTCCGCGGCGCATATCACCCATATAGCCCTGCAGTGTACTAAATGCACGTGGTATCATGCCTTAAAGTGCCCGGCTATTACAAGTATCTAGTGTCCACTTACACCCTGTGCTGGTCATTGTGAAATGCAGGTTAGAAACATAATTCGTCTCATAAATTACGATGACTGTCAATATAGTCAACGACGGTGCCAGGAACCACTTAAATGCTGTCATGTCGGGGCTGTTGATGTATGGAAGTCTAGCTACCTGCACGTTGCTCTTGCGTTGAAGCCATAGCTCATGTCAAAGATACATCCGGCCATGCATCAGGCGTGCCTGAAGCCCCTTTGCCGATTAAAGACCCTTCCTTGTGCTAGATCGATACCGGTGGTTTGTATAGCCTACGACAGCGCGGCCGGCAATTGTTGTGGAGATACTCTATCCCGTTGATATCAGATCAGCGGCTCTGCTTCGTGAGATTCGTTAGGATTAGCGAATATCCTGCCTTAATATATGGCTAATGATTCAATATTATCTTCTCAATTTATTGCGATTTACTAAAATTCACGGCGCCATTATAAGAGCGGGCTCATTGGCGTTTCCCAATCGTAATCTGTGCGTTGAAATTTTTGCGCATCACTTGACTTAATATACCGCTAGCCGAAGGGTAGCTCCTTTGGACTTGATGCTTTTCAGTGTATCTCCCCTTGCTCTAGTACGCTCCGGTCTATTTATATGCCCCTTGTACCCTTATTTCAGCAAGGCAAACCTCTTCATGTATAGCCCTGGCCCTCGCCAATGCCACTGAGAACGCCGAATCACGTTCAGACGGGTTCGTTCTAGCTTCCTCTTTCTGCGACTCCATGGTCACGAGGCTGCCAGCCCGACTACCAAGCGCCTCAGGCTTGTGCTTTCGTCCTCAAATGCCATCAGCGGACTAAGCCACTGCTCTAAGTCGTTCCAGATGTACCCTGTTTCTGATACACATCCCTGATCGGCAAACATTTAGGCGCCGTTCTCACCGCGGCCTGGCCAAATCATGCAAAGTCGCATGGCACTATGTTTCGACATCGAACCTGATCCACAAGCTGAATATCTTAACTTGGACAATGCGAGTACTTGGAAATCTGGGTTAAAAGATGCCGAGAAGGCAAAATGAGTAATTACGTCCATGCCCTTGCACCAGGCGACACAGTCTTATTCCTCGGCACGCTCCAATTTTAGTCGCTGGATACCCAACATGAATGAATATGTCATCCCCACTACGGCTGGCTTGGGTATTGCAAGAACGTTTCAGCTCGCTCAAGGTATCCTGAACAATGACAGGGAAGTGATCAGGCTCACTCCAATCTATGGCATTAGCGGTGAATTCGAGGTCCTCCTCAAAGAGCAAGTTTCTCAGTGGGCTCGCGAGTCTCCGAGCACATCCAGCGGAATTTTCGTCATTGGGGCTTCGAAGCCGAAAGCCTCCGACCCCTGGACGGTGATGCATTGGCACAACTATTGCTCGAGGTTAACGAATATGGCCTCAATTGAACCGACGTGTTCGTGTGAAGCTCGCTAGCCATGCAAAGAGCTCTTTCAGGTGCCGCGCCCCGGTTCCCCCATAATGGTGTTGAAGATGAGTTTCCACAGCGACTCATGTGCACCAGACACCAAATCCCCAAGTCCTAAGCCACGAGTAGCCCCTAAAGGTTGTCATTGCTCTCCAGAGTAACGATAAGCGGTCCGAAGCAAATGTATTGTGGAGAGTTCACGGACTAAGGCATGCATATGCATCCATATGTGATGCCGCTGTTGATGATCTATCTAGCTACGTGGCACACACACGAGGAATAGGGGTCGGGCCCCGGCCCGGCCACTGTTCCGGGCGCGGCTGGACCCACTGGTCTCACCATATATTATCTTTAACATGGCGGAACACTCCGTCGCGAGTCAAGTTGTACATGAATAACCTTGAGATTACGGACCCTCTCCAATGATCCGAGCTGGAGTTGAAGGTGAAGATGGCCACTGTCTGCGCAATATTCGTATTGTTACCTGTTCTTCTTAGGGCCAGACGACAGGGAATCCCTTGGAGTGTTGTTGTATTGCTACGTTTATTGAAGATGCTACGTGCCATGAAAGGCAAAGTAGGATTGACCATATACTTGGCCCTAATAAGTATCACGATTCACGTGCGTGACGACCCAGCCCGCGCACGTTGGCAGGCGTCTGGGCTACGGCGGCGCGACTAGGCCTAAAGAAGCTCACGTTCCATATACCACGAAAGACAACGCTGAGCGCTAGCGGCATGTCCCGAGCGTATCAACCTTGGTACATGTTGATCACTACGGGAATTATTATAAAGCTCCGGGAGTTTAATATAAAGTTCCTAAATCTGGCGACTGGGCCGTTCCTGGGACCGAATCCCGCCGTCTAGTGCCTTTAAGCGGCGTGGGGGCCACCAGACTACAGGCATAGGACCCCGCGCCTTTAGACTGCGCAGGGGCCCGCGCCGCTCACGTAAACACCCTTCCCACGAATAAAGAACATGTTGAAATTATAGTGGAACGTGTGCTGGACAGTCTGCTCATGTCGTGACAACTTGATTCGGGAGCTAAGTTATTAGCGCGCGGGACACCCACTTTACTCGGTGTGCTGGGCGATCACTGACTGCACGCTCAGGTTTGAAGTCCTGTCGTACTGTATAGTACCTATGTAGTCTCGAGCTGTATCGTCGGTCTACGCCTCTGATGGCACACCGGAATGCAATAAACAAGCTAGACCGTGCATATCGGGCTCGCATACGAACAAGGCCGCGCACTCAGTTCATTCCTCCATCATGCTGCGGCGCATGCTACCTTGACCGGCTGGTCAGATAGGCAGGAGGGACATTTGATGCCTGGTTCGCCCCTCAGGGGTTATTCCAGACATCCTCAGGTTGTATTGAGCCTCCCCAACCTCGGCACTGAACGGCGATTCCACGCAGTCCCGCAGGTGCCAATCATGTATACTGTAGTGTGATCAGTGATAAGCAAGGGATACGTCCGGCAGACAAAGCCTCACCCTCTGTCCGGAGGTGCATTTGTAACGTATCGTCGACTTGGCCCACTC
The DNA here is from genome assembly GCF_022605165.1 of Purpureocillium takamizusanense. Classification (NCBI taxonomy): domain Eukaryota; kingdom Fungi; phylum Ascomycota; class Sordariomycetes; order Hypocreales; family Ophiocordycipitaceae; genus Purpureocillium; species Purpureocillium takamizusanense. The sequence continues at coordinate 443,016 of NC_063080.1, read as the reverse complement.
CCTGGGATACCAGTCACCTCATGTTGTGGAGCTGGGGATCTTCGCGTTTGCGGCGCAAAAGGATGGTCTTTTTGCAACCCCACGGGGCCACCCCACGGGCACGTACGTTGTTGAGGATTGCAATTTCAGCCCCTGTGACGATAATCTCGTCGACATGAGACCGAAAAACATAAATTGGAGACACAGGTTTGTGTACTCAACGACCCATTCGGAACCACAAAGACCAGACGATAACACACCCTCAGCGTCATGGATGGCCAACCCCAACAAGGCCGCGAGCCTCCGCCAGCCAAGCTCAAAGGCTCATGCGACAGCTGTGCCGCTGCCAAAATCCGGTGCACCAAGGAAAAGCCCAGCTGTACCCGATGCACCAGAATGGGTTTGTCATGTCTCTACAGCCCGGCGCGTCGTATCGGACGACCGTTCCAACGGCCCGATCGGGGACGACACCAACAACAACAACATAGTGTTCAGGCCAACCAGCACGTGGCCGGCCGGTCCATGTCACCAACACGGGAACCCTCCTTGCCTATATCCGACGTCATATCTCCAGCAACGGCCCCAGCGACGAATATTCCCCCGACGGAGTCGGCAACACAGGAAATTGCCCCGCACGACTGCTTCCGCGTCATAATGAACTTGCTGCAAAGTCTCGAGTCTGCACAGCAGGGACAGGGCCGCATCATCGACGCCATGCTTAGGAGACTGGCTTGGACACTCACTTGCAACTGCTCCCAAAGACTGGACCTATCGCTACTGGTCGTGATGAGTTGCCACGCAGTACTCGACAGAACGGAGCGGCTGAGCCTTGAGATGGCCGAGAACAACTTGGAGCAGGTGTCGGGCCTGGTCGCGCGGCTAGCTCGGCGATACAGTGGCCCAGACCCGACCGAGCCACTCACCGAGGCAATATCGGGCCAGGCCTTGATCTTGAAACTCCGGGTGCAGGAGGCGATGCGTCGATCGCGTCAAGGCGACAACACTATTGGGCCTGAGTTCCTTGAAAGCAGCCCGAGCGTCGGGCTCTCCGGTTACCTCCCAGCTCCGACCGACATGGATATGGGTTACTCTTTGAGTGAGAGTCCGTGGGAACCAGGGGATGGAGGTTACACGCAGCCAGAAATAACAGACGCTCAGACTGCATCTGTTTGTTGCTTTACAGACCCTGTATGGCCCATTTAAACACTTCAGGCATCAATATGGGTCGAACGCGGGGAAATGCGCCGCAGGATAACCAGGCCCTGTCAGGGGTGTGCGGGCCAGATTTATTGCATCAATGTGGCGACATATTTGATAAGTTGACATGCCGGAGTACTTAAACATCACAACCTTCACTTCCACATAGCGCATGAGGCAGTGCAACTCAATTTCACCTACATAATTCGACATTCTCTTCATAAAAGCGCCTTCTCGGACACGCAGTCCCTGTAATCAGCACAAGGAACCAATGGACTTTCCTTCGCCGCATCTTCAGTCCGGCCGAGGCTCGATTGCCGGTTTACCAGCTCTTGATTGTGCCAGCTTTGAGTTCAACAACAGCCAGGATGCAATAGGAGTCAACCATGGCACCCCACGAGAACCGTGCTCCTGCTGCTGGATGTTGTGCCTTGAAGCGATCCGCACGCTTCATGAGCCGCAGTCGACCAGTCACTGCATATTCGACAGCCCCGTCGATCCAAACCCGCATGAAGGCTGTAGACGCACACTAGGCCAAGTGCTCGCCATCAACCGAGATGCATTGCAGTGCGCAACACGGGCCCTCGAGTGCCCATCCTGTTGGGAGAAGCCGACCGTGCAGCTCGCAGTCTCCGTCATCTGCGATAAACTACTGTCCTGGAACCAAGCCTTGATCCAGCCTTCGGCCATCGAGACACTACATACAATGTCGCCTTGCTTCACCTTTGACGGGACCACGCTCGAGCAGTCTGTGAGCCGTATCTCTCAACAAGCTATCTGTATCGGCGACTTTCCCATTCCACATGCTGAGCCCCTCAACGATCGAATAGGGCTCATCGCCGCTATAGACGGCCTGCAGGCCACGGAACGGCTGTTGCGTGACGGCAAGAGGCGTGCAAGCCTCCAATTACGCCCATGCTTCTGTGAATCCACCATGCTACTGGATGAGAGGCTTCTGCAGGCAAAGTCTCTGGCCATGTATCAAGTAGAGACACGCATCACCAACAGCTATGGTTAACGCGACGTATGTACTTGGTGCGTCTTTACTTGTGCTGGGTAACGGGGCACTCGCGCGCCAACTATACCGCTGGCATAATGCAGGTCTGGTGGCAGAGACTTGCACACTGTCTTAATATGCGCAACGAGGTGTGCGAGGGTTTGGTCCCAGGTCTTCTTCGTGGACGGGTTGGTGTTTCGGGGACCAGCAGCTGTTTGTATCATTGCGTTGCATTATTCTTGGACTTCATGTATCACCACGGAGTGCGGGTTGTGGAGAGGTTACTCATTGCAAATAACAAGTACAACAGGCCGCTTGGGGTTTTGCGGCAGCCATCAAAGGCCACAACATTGGAAGGTTCTCACCTGTGACGAGCAAGTTATTTCACAATTTCGAATACACAAAGACGTGAAACACCTGGTGCCGTCTCGCGATGGTCGTCTGGAGGATGCCGTGACGCCGAAGTCGCCGGCCATGTCCCAGAATGTCTCATCCCGAATTGAAGGCCGAAGGTCGCTCTACTCGACAGCGCGGCTCCCCCAAGTTTATTTAGCGCTGACAGGCACGACTCAGCCGGCCCATGGCAATTCATTAAAGAGCCAGCATTGCAAGCCGCGTCGACTCAAGATGCTACTTTACGTTCCCTCGTACGCCTCTTGACCGCGCTCGTGCAACTCAATCAAGACAGCCCAGACACAACAATGGGTGGCGTTCCATCCGTGCCCCAGGACCCGACGCGGTCGCTCAAAGTCATCGGCGCGGGATACTCGCGCACCGGGACCCTTTCGATGGCACTGGCGCTGGAGAAGCTCCTTGACGGGCCGGTGATGCACGGCGGCTCCCAATTGCTCGGACGAGAAGACGGTAATCAGCCGCCTCCAAGCGCCAATTGACAAGCTTGAGCTCCTTGCTGAGGCGCATTCCTCACCGCAGCATACGTCAAGCTCTGGTCCGACATCTTCGCCGCCCGCCACGATCGGCCGCGCCTCTTGAAGCTCCTCCGCGAAGCCACCGCCGGGTTCGTAGCCATCACCGACGCGCCGGGCAATTGCTTCGTCGCCGAGCTGCTCGAGATATACCCCGACGCCGAGGTGGTGTGCGTGCGACGCGACCGCGCGACGTGGTGGAAGAGCTGGGAGCCGGTCACCAAGCAGGCAGGACAGGGCTTCCTGAACTGGTTCCTCGCGCCGGTGCCGGGCAAGAGGTGGTATCCGAAGCTCGTGACGCAATTCTCAGAGCAGTATGTTTTCCTTCGAGTCCTTGGGGGGGCCGTTATGGCTTTGGGTAAAAAAGGTTCTGGCAGCTGAGGCAGTCTCGCAGACAGGAGGAGAAATGGGGGCCGATGACTGAGAGTAAGTCCCATTGGAACGCGCATATACTTCTCATCCCGCCCGATTGCAGAGAGTTGAGACTTGACGGTGGTTTTGTTTTGTAGACCGCATGGACGAGCACAACGACTACGTCAGAGAGGTGACTCCGCCGCCCAAGTTTCACATGATGGAGCTGCGCGACGGATGGCGCCCCCTCTGCGAGGTGCTCAACATGGACGTCCCGGACGAACCCTTTCCGCGAGCCAACGATGCTGAGGCGGTTAAAGGCCTAGAGGGCCAGATACTGGTCGAGGCGGGATCTAGGTGGGGTGTCGTGCTTGCCATTGTTGGTGTTGTTGGCTACGCCTGTTGGCTGGCCGTCAAGACGAAGTGACCAGTGAGTAGGCCGGGACGGCAGTTGGACCACGACTCAGGAACTGCCTAGACCTCAGGGATCGCGCGCCACCGTTGTGCATTCTCCACATGGATGAATACATGGTGGTGAATAGTTACAACGTTGATCGACTTGCGCCAGGTTTATGCGGCTCGCGCTGGCCTTTTTGAGCCGCAGGGCACTAACAATCCGCACCAGAACAGTCTAGGATGTCGTGTTGATGCATGCGACCCAACCTTGGCAGGTCAGTGACTGAAGGATTGCTGAATCAGACACTAGAGCGGGTTGCAGAGTATCAATGGGCACACGCCATTATGCGCGCATGGACAGCTACTTGGGACCCGATAGTGTGTATATATGACAGCCATGCGCTTTTGAGCAAGGTGGCGGCGTCATTCAGTGGCCAACAGTCGTGCCTCGCCGCCAGGACGTGACACAACTGCAGAACCTCGCTTGAACCCAGCACACATCGCCATTTGCTTCGAGTCCACCGCAGGCCCCGTTCACAGCTAATACCAATCACGTTGCGCGTCACACAATGGGAGTGCCGGACACTCAATGGGACTACGTCCTCGTCGGCGGCGGGCTCTCCGCCACCGTCTTGGCAAGCAGCCTCGTGCGGCTCGACGCGTCCCTCAAGATCCTCATCATCGAGGCCGGTCCAAGCGCAAACGACGCAAGCGACATTGTCTACGCGAGTTCCACGAACCTTGTCGGCGGCTCGTATGATTGGAAAGACAAGACGGTGCCCCAGGCGCGACTGAGCGGCCGCAGCGTCGACATGCCCGCCGGCCGAGCGCTTGGGGGCGGCACCGTCATCAACATGTGTATGTAACACCTCCGACGCCCATGAAGTGCGAATGGGTGCACGCGTGACTAAATACGCTCGAAGGCGGTTGGATACGAGGCGACAGGACCGACTACGATCTCTGGGGGGGAGCCGTCCGCGACCCACGATGGAGCTACGCTGGTATGCTCCCATACATGAAGCAGACTGAGACGCTGCACAGCGACGCTATCAATACGGAGCAGCGAGGGACCGCCGGGCCTGTGCACATCCAGACAGTTTCGGGCACCAATCGAACGTTTCCGCTGCGGGCGAGCGTCCTCAAGTCGTGGGAGGAGGTTGGGGTGCCAGCGCTGCCTAATCTCGATGGGAACACGGGCTCCTCTCTCGGCGTCGCAGAACTGCAGGAGAACAGACAAGACGGCCGGCGCGAAATAGCCTCGGTTGTTTATCCGCTCGACGGAGTGACGGTATTGACGGATACACTGGTCGCTAAAATACTCATCAACAAGGAGGGTGGTGGTCTCCACGCGACAGGCGTCCAGCTCGCAGACAGAACGCAGATTCAAGCAAGGGAAGTGATTATCACAGCTGGAGCAACGCGCACGCCACAGATCCTCATGCTTTCCGGCATTGGACCCGCGTCCGAGCTACGCAAACACGGCATTGACGTCGCGCTGGACTCGCCAGACGTGGGCAAGAACCTGTGCGACCACACCCTGCTCGCCACGGCCTGGAAGCTCAAGGACCCATCCGCCGGGCACGCCCTCGGCTCATCCAACCCGCTGTTCCAGCAGGAGCAGTTCCGCTGGGGCCAGCCCATCGACTTCGTCGTCACCACCGGGGTTCGGGACAAGGCCGGGCTGGCCAAAGCCATCGAGGCGGACGAGGGGATGGCGCCAGACCCGGCGACGCATCCGCTGCTCAAGCAAGAGCGCGCGTTCAACGAACATCTCATGATTTACGCAGGCGCGCCGGACGGGTCGGCGATTGGGCTGCTTCACGTGAACTTGCTACCGACGGCGCGCGGGACGGTGACGCTCGCGTCTGCTGACATCAACGAGGCGCCGCGCATCGATCCGAATTTCTTGGGGACCGCGGTGGATAGGTTCGTTGCTCGGGATGGCGTGCGTCAGCAGATCCGTCTGGCTGGGAGCTCTGATACGGTGCTCGGTCGGGAGATTCTCAGCGGGGAGATGGGCGCTCCGGGCTTTGATGATGGGGTGCTCACCCCGGAGTCGACCGATGGGTTTATCGACGGGAGGATCGCCGCGGGAACTGGGTATGCTACTCTCTCTCCGAGTACGCGAACGGACACTGACTGTAAGCTAGGTCGTGCTACCATGCGATGGGCACTGCGGCAATGGGCAAGGTCGTGGACTCGAATCTCCGAGTCGAGGGCGTGGACAGGCTACGAGTCGTGGACGCGTCCGTCTTTCCAGTGCCGATCACGGGTCATCTTCAGGTGGCCGTGTACGCTTTGGCGCTTCAAGCTGCGGACATTATTCACCAGGACAGACAGAACAAGACATAGTGACGCGGGTAGACGATGCGGCGTTGGGAGAACGTTTGCAGTTCCTGAATATAGAATGAGCCGGACATTGTGGGTGCTCCATCAACAACTCAGCGGTAGTCGGAACAAGGCCCTGCCTGCCTCTCAACCTATGTTCAGATAGTATCTCATACACGCGACGCCCTCCCCCCTCCCAATGTGCCCTAGACCAGACGCCAGCATACTCCAATGCTCTCATCCTCTCTTCCACACCACACGTCACCGGCCCCTTAATACGAGCAAATGTCAATGTTGGCAGGCGACGTAGCCTTGCCCCATTTCCAGCCCGGGTTCAGCACGGACACGGGGCGCAGGTTGTTCCTGGCCCAGAACTGGTAGTCGGCGTTGCGGAAGTCGTCGTTGGACGTCGGGGGGCACGTGTTCTTGAAGGTGTTGGTGTGCCAGTCCTGGTGCACCGAGTGGTGCCACTTGCCAAAGTAGAACTTGCCGTGGTCGCGGTTCTTTTGCTGGAAGTTTTGCCAGTCGTTGGTGCTGGGTGTCAATGCGTCGGTTAGCTCGATTTAGCTCGACTCGTTCGATTGCGTTGCCACATAACAACGAAACATGAAGGAAGACAAGTATCCAAGAGTCGGGACTGAACATGGACGTACCTGTCAAACGTGTCGTTGATGTCGCCCCAGCCGATAGTCTTGTGGTGTCCGTCTATAATGCTCTCGTTAGCGACTGGAACATCATCCTGGCTCACGGTACATGTAAAGTCAGTCCAGCTGTGCAAGAGACATCACTCACCCTGCTCCATCGTGACCGAGTCGCGAATCCACTGGTCACCTCCGTTGCTGCGAAACGTCACCACGATGCCCTCCCAGTCGCTCTTGTGGCCCGTGTCCTTCTTAAAGTACACGTAGTAGATGATCTTCCAGTTGCCGCCGCACCGCGCCACCTTCCAGTACGTGGGGATCGTACCGAACGGCTCCCCCGCGACGTTGCCGTAGAAGGTGTTTGCGCCCTGCCACTGCGGCTGGGGCGGGCACCCGTGGCCCAGCTTGCCGATGTTGCAGTTGTCCGGGTCCACGCCGTTGGTCTGGTGGCCCTGCCCGTCCTCGGCCGCCGACGGCATGCACGTCCCCGAGGCCATGTACCACATGGGCGCGGCGGCCTCGGCGGCGGCGAGGCCGTTGTTGTTGGTGAAGGCGCTGCCGGGGATGGCGTTGTTGGCGAGGACGTGCCTGGCGCCGAGCAGGAGGAGGGATCCGATGTACGCTGCGGTCTTCATGGTGACGGGCTGGATGTTGATCAAACTATCAAGATGGGGGAGGTGGTTTTGAGTTGTCTGGTGTTGCTGTCTCCTTCATGTGCCTTACCGAGCGGATGGAATATGCTTCTTATATACACGAAGTACTGTATACTGTACGTGTGGACATATGCCGCCCTGCAACGGTGTTACATACTTGATTCCACATCGATGGGCATCATCATGCGGCAGCCATCACAACCAGAAGCCACTGCGACGTCCGTCAGGAACGAGTCCCTAGACCCGGAAGCGGGCCGACACGCAGCCACCACATCATGTTTAGTGCCGGCACATGTATGTACGTAGTGGCCGCCCGCTCCGTTCTAGACTCGCATCCCCCTCCATGGGCAACCCCATACCGATCATACCGCACGCTGACAGCCGCGGCCATAATTGGCATCGCGACTCCGCCTCTCAGCCGTCACCGTCTTGAACTTGGTTGGTGGGAAATACCTACGGAGGGGACTCGGTCTCGGATTTCGCTGATTCAGCCCTACGCCTCGCACGTGAGCCCGTAGGCGCGGTCTCACGGCGGTGCCGAATTGCCGTCCCACCTGTGATGCTACCCTGACGAGCATCAGTTCGACCCAGCTGGGCTTGATCATTTGGTGCTCACTCTGACAGAAGCAGGTGCGGCCGCTGGTTGGTGCGAAAAATCCGGCTTATGTGCCCTTTTCGGTGGCCTTTTCGTCTCGTCGACGGTAAATAGAGACTGCGGTGGCTCCATAGCGGATGATGCAACGGCACATCACATCACTGGGGTCTTATCCGCATCTCAGCCGCGGCTACTTACAACCGCGCTGCTTTATTCGCTCGATGGAATCCCTTCAACAAAAGAGGCTTCAGTAGTCACCCATGAGCCGAGAATAGCCTCTGGAACGGTCACCTAAAAAAAAACGTGGTGGCAAGTGCCGGGACAGCACGTCGTGCTTGATGCACCTTCTCAGCGAGGCTTGCATGTGATGCGACGTCAGCAACCTTCATGAGCGACGCAGAAGTGCATTGTATGCAATGGCGGGAGCTGATGGCCTTCAACTGGTTCGCCGTTATGCAGCAGGGCAAGAGACGTGACATGTGGCACCACACTTGATGGCTGGAAGCCCTTGATGCCGGATGGCTAACTTTGCAATGATGGCCTGTCATTGAACCGTCCGCACAGTGCTCACTGTCTACGCTGAACCTTAACAGCCCTTTTCTCAGATAAAAATACACGAGTTGCTAATTAAGTAATACAACCCGATGCAAACCACGCAAAATGTACAGAAGAGCGCAAGGAGATGGCCTTTAGTTGGGCCAGACAACGCGTCAAGGGTGCTTCAACTCCTGGATGCCAGCGCAGCAATACCGCGCCGCAGCCCAAACGAGGCCCTTCCAGACGTCAAACTCGCGCTCATCGCGCGGGGCGTAAACCAGGGTGTATCCCCAGCCGAGCAGCCCGCCGCTCAGCCTATGCCGCTGGCCCCAACCCTGCTCAATGACGGACCTAGAGTCGGCCAGCGACAGCGTAAGGTGCGTGCTGCCGTCCGGGGGGTGGACGTGGATCATCTCGCCCTTTGTCGCTTTCAAAAACACCGGCCTGGCGGCGACGCCAAGATGGCTCTTGAGCTGCACGGCGGGAACGAGACCCTCGAGCACGGAGAGCTCGTGCTGCAGCACGGCGGGGTTGGCCGCCACCAGGGCGCGCAGGAAGTCGTTCATCTGCTCCTTCATCTCGGGGGACGCCAGGGCGCTCAACTGCCGCTGCGGCGCGACGAAGCCCGGAATGGTCGGCCGGACGCCGCGTCGCAGCTGCCGGAGGCTGCTGCTATCTTGAAGGAAGCTTTCGGTGGCATGCGGGCCGTAGCGCTCCTTTTCGGCTTCGATGTCGTACGGCGCGGGGACTGTCGTGTCCTTGCGAGCATATCGAGAAAGCTTAAGCTGCGTGTACCAGCCCCAGAGGGTGTCTGGGAGGCCGTGGGGGCCCAAGGCGATGTATGCGCGGTAGTCGCGGTAGGCGACAAGGAGGAGCGTGGCGCTTGCGGCTGCGACGAGAGCGGTTGCGTATCCCCCTGCGGTGGACATGACGGGCGGTGGGTTGGTGAATGGGCACGATTCTGGTGTTGTTGTTCTCGGTTGAGGTCGTGGTCGGTGTATATGTGCGTGTATGTACGCAGCAACTGTGCGGTCAAGTAGATAACATTCGAGGGCGACAAGAATATGAGAGCTTGCTTAGACGGCTTAAGAGGACAAGTTGATGCGGCTGCCACGCTCTGAGAAACCCGCGATGCATTGGGCCTTATATAAACAAAGTATATCAGTCACCGCAACACAACATGAGCGCCGATTCGAGGCGCCAACCGACCAGCAGCAGCACCGCCGAGGGATGAGACACGCTCGGGTTTGTTCAATGCAGCCATCTTGCATCATCACACACGTCGGGTGCGTAAATACGAGACGGCGAATTCGTGCATTATTGTCAGTGGACCGAAAATATTTTCACAGAATGCCATGTTGTCGCTTTGAAGATGGTGCATGGCGCGTTCGACTCGGCTCGGACGTCCGAACGCTGGGAGGCTGGCACCAGACTGCGCGACGGCCCGGAGACCCGCAAATAAATAAATAAATGAACCCAGCGCCGCGCGGTGCGTGTAAAATGATCTTCAATGGTTTTGGGCTTGGGCTTAGGCTTACGCGTACAGAACGCACGCGAAAGGACGGCCACGGCCACCTCCGCCGCCACCGGGGGGGAGAGGGGGGGATCGTCATCATCAAGACGGGATCTACCCCCACCCCCCGCAGTGAGCGATCGATGCCTCAATGGGCTTGCCAAGTACGCGGGGCAACAACGTTATTGTCCGGCTTGGCGGGTGGCTGGCTGACTTGCTTCTAGTATGACGGGAGAGTTTCCCCAAGTCTTGTCACCCAACACACTCGGCACATTGAGCCTTGCCTTGAGAGGGATGGGCGACTGTGCTGCACAACCAAGCGCCCAGATTTAGCCAAGCGACCACGAGGGGCAAGCGAAAAAAGCCGGGGCGAAGAAGCATATTCGTTGATTCGACGTCGAGCAGACCAGACCCCGGCCATGTTCCGCGAAGCCGCATCGGAAGCAACCATGACCACCAACGCCCGAATCGTCCAGCATCCTCCTCCTCCCGCCACCCGCCCGCTCGCCCTATTCCAAGAATCGATTCGGCCCATGTTCCTACGAGGCGACGGCGACCTCGTCCGCCATTCCCCGCGGCGAGTGGTAGCCCGGGGATTGGCAAACGGATGGCATCGCCCGGCCGGGGTATCACCACTAACGCGATGGACCTACAGGCGATTGCCTCCCGCGGTCAAAGGACTCGGGCATCACCGCCAGCCAGCCAGGCAGCAAGGCACGTAGCGAGACAGACAAAGCTACCTACTGGACTAACTGGTCAAACCCACGGGGATTCTCACTCGTCCGAGAGCCCGCCGCGGGCCTCGCTTGGATCAGACGGCTCGCGTGCCTACTGCTAACGTTAGTGCCACGACTCCAAGTCTCCAACACTTGCCTTTTTCTTTTTGTTCGCCTCTCCCCCGCTCTTCCCGGTTGCATCGGGCGCGGCTAAATCCCTGGACTGGAGGTTCGCTACGCTGGGTGCGCACCATCGTCATGACGTCAAAGCGTACGTACGTGCCGTCCCGAGGCTCAGCGCTCTTGGCCGACGTGGTGCGGGGGTGATTGATGGATGGCGACGAAGTCCACCGCCGGATGGCCCTTGCCCACCTCGTCATGCGGGCGGACGGCTTATGGCTTATAAGTCGTGATGCCCGTGGTGGGCTCGTAGACGTGCTCCTCCAGCGACCCTTGCACGGCGAAACCACCAGACCTCCAGCAGCAGCAGCATCATACCCGCCGCCATGGTGTTCTTACCGAGCGTTCTCGTCGCCGCGGCGACGCTGACCAGTGTCGCGTCAGCTTCGTATCCCCGGTTCTCCTCCTCGTTGGAGCCTCGCGCGGTCAGCGAAAAGGGGCCCCTCGCGCCGAAGGAGGATCCGTGGTACACGGCGCCGCCGTCCTTTGCCTCGGGCGAGCCCGGACAGATCCTCCGCATCCGACCTGCCCCGGGGAACCTCACCCAGGTCGTCGGCAACTGCTCCGCGGCGTACAACATCCTATACCGCACGACGGACAGTCACTACAAGCCGACGTGGGCCGTCACCACGCTGTTCGTGCCAAAGACGTCCAACGGCACCGCCGCCGCCTCGTCGACATGGGGCAAGGCGCTGCTCTCGTACCAGATCCCCTACGACTCGGCCGACGTCGATGCCAGTCCGTCATACGCGCTCTACAAGAACCCGCCGGGGGACATCGCGGCCGCCCTCGGCCAGAGCTGGTTCGTCAGCGTGCCCGACTACGAGGGCCCCCTCGGTTCCTTTACGGCGGGCGTCATGTCGGGACACGCCACGCTCGACTCGGTCCGGGCGGTGCGCGCGGCGTCCTTCGGCCTGGCTCCCGACGCCCGGTATGCCATGTGGGGATACTCGGGCGGCGCCCTGGCGAGCGAATGGGCCGCGGAGCTCGCCGTGCAGTACGCCCCGGAGCTGGACTTTGCGGGCGCCGCGCTCGGCGGGCTGACGCCCAACGTGACGTCCGTGATGCTGTCCGTCGAGGGCACCGTCGGCGTCGGGCTCGTCCCCTCGGGCATCCTCGGCCTGGCGAGCCAGTTCCCCGAGCTGCGCAAGTACGTCGAGGACAACCTCAAGACGGACGGCGAGTTCAACAAGACGGGGTTCCTGGCGGCGGAGAACTACACCCTCAGCGAGTCGGCCGTGGCGTTTGCCAACCACAACATCTCCGACTACTTCAAGAACGGCTTCGACCTCGTCTACTCGCCCGTCGCGCAGCGCGTCATCAACAGCGACGGGCAGATGGGCTACCACGGCGTGCCGCAGATGCCGCTCTACGTGTACAAGGCTGTGCAGGACGAGATCAGCCCCGTCAACGAGACGGACGCGCTCGTCCAGAGGTTCTGCAACGTCGGCGCCACCATCAGCTACGTCAGGAACGGCGCCGGCAGCCACACCACCGAGTTTGTCAACGGGCTGGCGGGCGCGGCCAAGTTTCTGCAGAGCGTGCTGGCGGGCGACTTCAACTCGACGGGCTGCACGACCAAGAACGTCAACATTAGCCTGGTCGACAATGCGCTGCGGCGACGCGATCTTCATCTGGTTTGGTAGCGTGTTCTTCCGATAGCCATGTCTTTTAGATGAATGGACGGGAACTTAATGTCAATTGCACGAATGAATGACCTGTCCGGCCCCGGCTCTCAACCCGTAAGGGAGCGAATTTACACGGGGGACACACGGCCCCAATGATGAGAGCGTCAACGTGGAAGCAAGGAACCGCAACAACAGTGTCTTGCCGAGGCTCCAGTACTCAATGAGCTTAACATGTGCCATGACATATACGTACATGAAATTTGGCAAGATAACGTTACGATACGTAGGAAAATGCGATACACCCTAGCATTCAAGGCGGTCCTGTCGCCCTCATGCAACGATAGAGATGCCTACCCTACACTGTCCCTGACCATCGAACTCAGCACGCAAGACTATAAAGTAACGTTAGCTGGCTCAGCTGAGAGGAGACACAGGCGGTCTCACAAGCGCGGGGACAATGCCGGGGACCCCATGGTCATCTATCGGGGGATAAGAGTCTCTCCTGCACGAAACTGGATACTACTCCGACTGCAGGTACATGTAACGGGGGCAGTGTCGCAGTCGCTTCTAGCTACAGCTCGGTCTGATCGCCGGCGCAGGTACAATGGAGAGAACAAGCGAAATGAGGAGGTCATGGCTCTCCGTGCTGGTCGCCTGAAGAAATCTGCCAGACTGCAACGGTATTATGGGGTTGAGGGTTGGGAAGATAATCCATTGGCCACCCCGGGAATCGTGGCCTCGAAACGTCGAGGCGTTTCTTCCGTTCAATCTTGACCGACATCGCGTGACAGGACCAACCCGTGGTTTCCAACAGTATGCCGTTTCACCAAGATGTGTTTCCCACCAATTTGACCGAAACCAAGGTGAAGAAGGCCCAGCCTGTTGCTTCGTCGCGCGGCAGTGGGCTCAACATACCACCTCCATCTCGGTGAAGACCCGCATCGCTCACCACTACCAGTACAACGACGTACTAACTGCTAACGTTACTAGTTCTACTACCACGTACGTATCAACAAGCGGCGGGTCAGTGACGATGGTGGCCCCAGCCCAGGGTTTTCATATTGCGCCGAGCGACGGGCACTTGTTGGAGCTGCCGGAGTGGCCCCACGGCATTGTGCTTCCAGCACGATTCTTGCAGGGGGGCAAGCACAATGAAGGGCCCGCACCGCGGACTGCCAAGATCATACGACGCATGTTGATTTGCCCAGCGCCTCCCCTGGGGCTCGTCTGGCACTAGTAGCCAGTCGCTAGTGGTAGTTGTACGTACAGTACTAGGTTACGGCTGCGGACGAGCGATCGGCGACGTGCATGCATGTGCCGGTGAAGGAAGAGACAGGGCCGCTTTGCGAGACTTACGGCATGTATGCACATACATATGCGCGTACGTACCTACGCTGCCTCGTACGTTCCATCGCCGGGGGCATGAAGCTGGGCGACATATACCGGAGCGCGACTGTGCCATGTGACTGCAACGAAGTGGAAGTCGGTCCGACGAGAATGCGAGAGAGAGGGACGACATGTATACCCATGCAGCAATAAACCCACCCGGGGAAACGAATTGAGCCTCAATGGCATGTTACGTCATGATGCGTTCTTCCAGCTGTACGTACGCCTCATCAACGGTCGGGCCTAATGAGGGATGTGTGAGCTCCGTCTGGTGGCAGCTTCGCTTCAACAAGTCCGGAGATGCAGCCATCGTCCCGCATTAGGGTTGGGGACGACGGGCCAAGCGAGCTTGACGGGAAGACGACGGCGGCACGCGAACACGCCTACTACGGGCACGTCAGGAATTGCAAGCTCGTAGCCAGTGCTACTACTAGTACTAAGTTACTACGCAGTAGTACCGTGTAGCCGTTCTTCCTCTGTCAGCGGGCCATGGCCGGGTGGAACCCATGCAGAGAGCCAGGGTGTTGGGAATGGAAACCCAGGCATGATGGTTGGAGTCAGTGCTCGTGTGCCTGCCTTGCCTCCCTTGAGTCGCGCGACATGATGGCAAAGGACATGACTGCGCCCAGCCGCCGCACGTGAAAGGACAATAACAACAACAACAGCAACAACAAAGCTCGGTATGTCACGCCACGCCCACACCCAGACGTCAGGCGTCCATCAGCTTTTTCCCACCACGTGTGCTGCCTCCGCCTTACGGGAAAGAAATGGGCAACCGGTACCCCCGGGGGAGGCGAGGCACTGCGAGCCTACCGGATGGACGTTGACGATTCTCTTCTTCATCTTCTTCTTTGTCCTGTGCGTGCTGCAGGTTCCACAGCGAGCCGCAACGCCGCCGCCGGCGCCACGGCGGACGGGCTTGCTGTCCATGACTGGGTGGCGCACCGGCGTCGGCTCATCCGGATGCAGGGCTTCTCTCAGATCTTCGGATCGATGCGGCATTTCCCAACCCGTTGCCCCAATGGGTCCGCTACCGGTCCCGGACCCCACCGGCCGTGTTCGATCATCGGTCCTTCTGTGGGAAACAGCCCGCCCTGTTTAGGGGGGGGTCTCTTTCTTTGCGAGGGCCAAACAAACAAAAAAAATAAAAATTGCGGGCGACTGCGATGGAACACAAGCGGTTGCGTCGGGGCGCTTCTTATCCTGCGACGCTTTCTGGATCCAGTTCCTCACGATGCACGCACGGGTTGTAAACATACATCAAAATGTAGCGTAGCCCGTCCGGGGCTCCACGCCGGCTGCTCAACAAACGGACAGGCAGCAGCACCATCGTCACAATGGTCAGTCAACAAACGTGCTAGTAGCAGCAGCAGGACAGACGGACATTGCCCCCCTTTCCGTCATCGACCCTCACTCAACAACTCGACGTTTGCCGTGTAGTAGTAGGCTTTGACGCCTTGGCAGAAGAGGCAGAGGGAAGCGGGCCCGGGTCCTGTCCTGGTTCACGGCAGTTCAACCAGACTGGGAAACTCCGAGCAACCCTCGTCCATGGCCGCTCCGGTCCCGCCAAGCCGTTGAACAGCGGCCGCGGGCACCCCCTGGGGGAGACGCAGAAAACACAAACCACATGACTGGAAAAATGCTAATAACCCCGTGGCAACACCTTGAGAATCGCCTGTCATGTTCGGCCCATTTGCTTTGAATGTCTCGTGATGACTAGCTCCGGCTTGTCTCCCGTTGCTGCTAATGCTCCTGCTGGTGGTGCTGCTGCACCGGGGGCGGTGGCCTCTCGGCCCCCCGGATCCCCCGTCTAGGTTTTTCACACATCTGATGACGACACCTGATCCAAGGCCGCCGCCGCCGCTCGAGAGTCGACCGTGTGTGCGGTGCTGTGCTGCGTCGTGGGCGGTGCGTGGAGCCCCCCCATGGACATACTTTCGCCTACGCCGGCAACGGTCTGGTATTAGCTTGGAGTTTGGTTACACTCTCTGCCGCCTGGCGTTCCAATAAATATAAGTGGTTTTTTTTGCAGCAGTTCATCTCGGGGACCGGTCCCTCCTCCTCGATTCCTGGCTCCCACAGTAACATCCCGTCTTGGACTTTGATCCCCGTGGGACAACTTTTAACTTGACTCCTTCCTACACCCCGTCCATCTACCCTACCACATTGATCCCCTCAAACCCAGCATTGTAGAGAAAACAAATCATGGGGCTCTTCAAGAAGAGGGAGGATGGCTTGTCCTCCCATCATAGCAACGGCCACCCGCCCAAAGATGGCCCCATCGATGGCGTTCCCAACAGCAAGGTTAACGGCAATGCCCTCGCGGAGCAGAAAATCACCCTGCTTGCTTGCGCCCTGGGCGCCGTCGCCAGTATCGGTGGCTTCATCTTCGGATACATCAGGTAAGAAGACCACCTCTCTGCTTGCTAACGACGAGCTCCATTCAGCCTGGCGCCAGTTATGCGCCCCCCCTCGCGGACGAAACCTTGAGGCTAACAATGGGACGCGCAGTGGTCAAATCTCCGGCTTCTTCTTGATGCGAGACTATGCCGAACGCTTCGGCGAGCTGCAGAGCGATGGCTCCTACACCTTCAGCGCCGCCCGGCAAGGCACAATCGTCGGCCTGCTCAGTGTCGGCGCCCTCTTCGGCGCCCTCGTCGCGGGAAAAATGGCTGACACCGTCGGTCGTCGAATCACCATCTCCGCCTCGGCCTTCTTCACCTGCATCGGAACCATCATCGAGATATCGTCGTCGCACCACTGGGTCCAGTTCGCCGTCGGCCGCCTCGTTAGCGGTCTCAGCATCGGCTCGCTGTCGGTCGTCGTCCCCATGTACCAGGGCGAGAGCACGCCGGCCGTGATCCGCGGCGTCATCATCTCCTCCTACCAGCTGCTCATCACCCTGGGCATCTGGACCGCGGAAATGGTCAACTGGGGCACCGAGTCCAAGGCCAGCAGCGCCGCGTGGCGCATCCCCAACGGCCTCTCCTTCGCGTGGGCCCTGATCCTCGGAGTCGGCATCCTCTTCCTGCCCGAGAGCCCGCGATACGCCTACGGCAAGGGACGCGTCGACGAGGCTCGCGATACCATTGCGCGCCTCTCCGGCCTGCCCCCTCACTCCGACGGCGTCAACCACCAGATTGACGATATCCACCAGAAGCTCGAGCAGGAGAATGAAAGCCAAAAGGCGTTCCAATTCAGCGAAATCTTCACCGGCCCGCGCATGATGTACCGCACGACACTCGGTATTGTTCTCCAGGCCGGCCAGCAGCTCACTGGCGCCAACTTCTTCTTCTACTTCGGCACGACCGTCTTCGCCGCGACCGGCATCAGCAACAGCTACACCACGCAGATCATCCTGGGATCCGTCAACGTGTTCTGCACCGTCATTGGACTTTGGATCATCAAGCGCTTTGGCCGCCGACCCATTCTCATGATTGGTGCCGCCTGGATGATGATGTGCTTCCTGTAAGTTTTACCGCTAGGGAAAACGCCTTGTCAATGTTCATGACTGACCCCGTCTCATCAGTGTCTACGCCTTTGTCGGCCACTTTGCGCTCGACAACGAGGATCCCATGCGAACCCCCAAGGCAGGCTCTGCTCTCGTCACGTTCTCCTGCCTGGCCATCGCAGCGTTCGCCGTCAGTTGGGGCCCTCTTGTCTGGACCGTCAATGCCGAGCTGTATCCTCTGCGCTATCGCAGCACCTGCATGGGTCTTGCCACGGCCTCGAACTGGCTCTGGAACTTTCTCATCTCCTTCTTGTAAGTCTAACACTAGAGCGCATGCGCTGTGTTTCCATTCCATTGACTAATGACTCCGTTTAGCACACGTTTCATCACCGACGCGATCGATTACCTGTACGGTCTCGTCTTTGCTGGCTGCTGCGCGGCTCTCGTCGTCATCGTCTTCTTCTTCGTCATCGAGTCCAAGGACCGCACGCTCGAGGAGATCGACACCATGTACGTCCGTCACGTCAGCGCGATCCGCTCGGGCCACTGGGACACGCAAGACTACCGACAGGAGGTCAGGCGCAGGAGTGAAGCGAGAAGCGAGGCTGCGAGAAGTGACGGGAGAGCCGACAACAACGAAGCATGAACATGGATGGGGTCGGGCAGCAGCAGATGTTGGGGAGCTCAGACTGCTTTGGGCAGTGTCGCGATCATATGCGGGCACGAAAGCATGATGAGAGAGTACATGGATGAGGTGTGCGGAGCCCTTTCAGCTCCAGTACATGATTGCATTGGCGTGTTGCAATTTGGGAGGCCAACTTTGACATTGTTCGCGGGCGCTCAGTTTGCATCGAGTTGAAACAGTTGAGGGACTTATGTAGATGCGCATGTCCATGAACATGAATCGCCGTGCAAACGGCTTCTTGTACTTTACACAGTGTTCCGTGAGATTGAGTGAATATTTGATGGTACTCATTCGTCAGTGACGTACTCATTCCAATTGGACATGGAGTCGATTGACTGCAATACTGATCGCTATGTATTTGGCTTGCTCGTAAATTCTAAATATGTACCCTCCAACCCTCCACTCCGCGCGGCCCCGGAAACTCAAATCTTTGGTCCGCTACCCTCTGGAACTTTAAAATGACGGCTGGGCGCTTAAGCACCAATCGCAAGCGGGTTGTAGAAAGTACCGGCCGTGTCGACAGTCTTCTTAATGGAAAGCAGCTTGGAGTAGATCTTCTGGCCATAGTACAGCTCATGGGCCTCGGCGGGGGTGAGCTCGGGGTCAATGTAGTTGGTGTAGGCGCTGAATTGGGTGTTGGGCATCTTCTTGGTGATGGCCTCGTTCATTCCCTTGAGGAAGGGCTTGAGCGAGTCGTCAAAGGGCGGCGGCAGGACGGAGCCGACGTTCTGGATGACAAACAGCGAGTCGCGGTCCTTGTACGACGACCAGTTCTCGTCGTAAATGTTAATCTGGCTGTCCGGGCCGCCATAGAGGTTGCCGATGCTGTACCAGTTGGCCTTCTTGGCGGTGGACGTGTAGGTGAAGAAGCTGGTGAGGGCCTCCTTGGTGAAGCGCTCAGGCGTAACAATCGACTTGGCATACATGTTGTCGTGCTCGTGGTACTTGCCAGGCTGGTTGGGCTGCGCCAGGGTGCTGTGGTTCAGGGTGCCGCTGTGGTAGAGCGACTGGCTGTCGAGCCAGCCGACTGCCCGAATGTCAGACTTGGTCGGCGTGGGCAGGCCGCGCAGCAGCTCGGGAGCAATCTTGCTGTTGAACTCGGCCAGGGAGCCGAAGAACTTGCCGCGGAGGGCAAAAGCGGAAGAGTCATGGTACCAGCCCCATGCGAGGCGGCGGTCCTGGACGGTCGCGTTGAGAGCAAAGTCCTGGATGTGCTCAAAGGCCGCCACCGAAGTCGCAACATCCTTGATCACGCCCGGGATATCGTAGGTCCAGTACACCAGGGACTCGGGCGCGGCCTGCGTACGGACGTGGAACTTGGTGACGATGGCGATGGAGTCGGCAGCTCCTCGGACAGCCCAGAAGAGGTCGCTGTTGGCCTTGGCAGACGCGGTGAGCTCCGTGCCGTCAGCGAGGACGAGATCGACGTCCAGGATGTGGTCCAGGGCCAGGCCCCAGATACGGGAGTCGAATCCATAACCGCCGTGCGTGCTGTGTCCTCCGATGCCGACACCAGCGCAGGTGCCGTGGCTCATCGCCCGCTTGCCCTGGTCCCAGAGGGCAAGGTCGACGTTGCCAAGACGCAGGCCGCCCTCGATGTCAGCCGTGCCGTCGGCGCGGACGGTCACCTTGTTGAGCCCGGCGAGGTCGATGACGACGCTGCCGTTGCGGCCACCGAGGCCAAAGTTGCCATACGAGTGACCACCACCACGAGCTTGGACCTATTTCGCGTGCTGTTAGAAACTAGACTGGACCGCACGTGCAGGCATATACATGGCCGGATCTCGAAGACGGGCCATCGCGAGCTATGTACACACCTTGAAGTCACCACACTGGCGCACGCACTTGAGCGCGGCTGAGACCTCAGAGGCCTTCTTGACCGCAACGACCGTGTTGGGGACAAAGGGAATGCGCAGGTTGTACGGGTCGATCAGGTCGTTCCACGTCGCATCGCCGGCGACAGAAGAGGAGATCTTCTGCCAGTCCAGGCAGCTCTTCAGGCACGACGCATCCTTCTGCGTCACAGGCCCGGCATATGCGGCCGTCGAAAGGGCAGAGATGAGAACTGCGGCGGTGCCCTTCATCTTGTCTTGAGTTTTTGTGTTCTTGTTCAAGACGGCTAGGAGAAATGCTTGAATGAACGCTGAGAAGCCGGCCCCTTATTGCTCTATCTCGTGGCAACGGACTCATGTATTTATACGAATCCCAATCATGCTGTCGCGAATTGGTAAAAAGACGCGCCATTATGTCGTTGAATCCACTTACCGGACGTCGTGTAAAGGCCTCGCATCGTCGTCGTGGACCAACAACTCGTCTCCCTGTCAGCCGGAACCAGCCCAGGGCTTCGTGGGGGAGAAGAATTGTCCTAGCCAAAGAAGCCGCCCACGCCAGTCCAGGTTGATGCCGGATGGCCGGCGCCTCAAGAATCCTCCGGCTTACTCCCTCATCAGTCCCCCATCTATAGCGCTGCCAGGAAACGCCTCAGAACCGTGTAGCACGACAAGGGCCACCCGACTAGCCTGTGCAAATTGGGAGCCTCAAAAATCAAGAGAAAGCTAACAACCCTGCCACTGAGATGAGAAAACATCAGCTTACGTCTTTTATTCGTAAAAATGGAGCTCGGGGCAGTAAACGACGATCCTTCGGGCCTTCCCGTCAATAGTAGAGCGCCCGTTCGCAACGGGCTATACGATGGTATCCGAAACTTAATCGCAAGAAAGAACGTTCGCTCCCCGCAATCGTAGTTGACGTATGCTCCGCTCTGGGTCAGCAAGCCTGCGGACCGCGTGGCTAATCACCATCGCGAGAGGCGATGGCCGAGCCGGCTGGCTATGTGACTGACCCCTGGCCTAGCCGGATTGCCCGCCACCACCGCCCACGGAGCAGACGCTGACCCCAAATGACCCCCAACTTTCGACGCCTTGAACCGGGTGATGAGATCGTCGCCTGTCAGACCCCGCTGATGACAATGAAAATCATTACCCCACTGAGCCGCAACGTTGCAGTAAGCCAGAAGAAACGCGTATTCTCAATGGCTGTGTAAGTCATTCGCTTCCGATAGCGTGGACCACTTCCACGGTTGTGGGGGTCACGGGGATGTTCTTCGCGTGGCTACTTCGAGGCAATACATGTAGTATTGTATATGCTTTCTATTCCATTTACAATGACATTTGATGGGGTGTTGAAATTACTTGCCAACAATATACGGCTTGTCGTCCTTGAAGATGAGACCGGGCTTCCTCTCCGCCAGGTCAAGAATCATCTCGCCAAAGTAGCTATTCGCCCAGGCGAACCACGGGCGGGTGAAGTCGCTGCCGTTGTAAATATTCACGCTCTCGTGGATGAGGCCCAGTCCGGACGTGCTCTTCAGGATCAGCGACAGGCGAGACTTGATCTCGTCGTCGTCGTCGGTGCCGTAGATACCGGAAATCTGGGCCATGGGCCACGGGTGCGTTGCATTGGCATGCGGCCCACTGAAGCAATCAACCCGATTAGACGAACGAACGAGCGGCCTCGTGGGGGATGAGGACGGGGGGAGGGGAAAGCGGGGGGGAAGGGGGGGCTGTGAACTTACCCAATGCCGCTGAAGCCCTTGCCGATAGCAAAGTAGGGGTTCGCGCGCGAGAACATGGCCTTCTTGGTCTTGATGTATGTCGAGTCGTTGCGGGGCAGGAAGCCAAGGTACGGTAGCGAGACGAGGCTGGGCACGTTGGCGTCATCCATGATGTACTGCCCGCCGAACCCGTTCGTCTCGTAGGCAAAGATGCCGTTTGAGGTCAGCGTGTGTTGCCAAACCGCCTTCCTAATCGTGGCAGAATATTTCGCCAACTTGCTCGAAAGCGCGCGTTCCTTCTTGACGGCGTTGAGCAGGTCGGAGACGTGGCTGAGCTCTACGGCCATCATGGCATTATCGGAGGTGATGTAGTCTGTTCAAGTTAGCCGCGTTAGCTTGGCGCCAATCTTCCATCGCGACGAAGATGGCCTCCTAGCGCGCCGAAAGCGGGGATAGAGGATGGGGTTACGTACTGAAGACGCAAATATCGTCGGACGGCCGGTGGCTGCAGGAGACGAGGCCATTTGCCTGCTTCGGTTCTCCGTTACCGCCATTGGGAACCGGCGGCGAAAGAGAGCCCGTCAGGCCGGTCCAGTTAAAGTAGCTGACAAAGTCAAAGTCATCGCTCCAGCTGCTCTGAGACTGATCATGAAGCACGGTGGTAATCTTGTCCATTGCGGCCAGCCCTGAAATCCCAGCGCGTCAGCGAGTCACATTCGGAAAACACATAGTGGGAACTACACAAGGAACGAGGGCGTTGACGTACAGTTGTCGTTTATGAAGCTTGCATCCTTGGTGTTTGCATAGTACGACCTCGAGATCTTAAGGAAGCCAGCAAGCGAGTCGAGTTCGTACTACGAGACGTAGTTAGTGTCGGTCTATCGTTTGGTCCGATAGGATTCACTTACCTTGCACTCGAAGACCGTCTGGTTGTCAACAGGCCTGAAGGCGGTTGGCGTGAGTGAAGCATTCAATTGAGAAGTGCGAGATCATGTTGCAACGTACGGGTTAATTCGAACATTGAGCGAATAGTCCTGCATGATCATGTCAGAATGTATGCCTTGGAGGGCGCCCACGCGCACCTAACAGTGTTCGGGTTGGAGGCACTTACATTGAGAGTAGGCTTCAGTCCGCTCTCGGGCGGAGGCTGGAACGCGCCTACATCGACGTAATGGCATGTCAGTCAGTGCACACACTCTATGAAGATGGACGAATCTTGCGAGGTTTTTTCACGCACCGCAGTAAGGGAACTGCGAGATGTACCGCGCCTCGGTATTGATGATGGCCTTGACAAGAGCCTTGAGGTTCTTGTCGTGCGGAAGCAGCCTGTACAAGTGTGCAAACTGGCCGCTGGTGTCACGCAACCACTGCGCGCTACAATGCATGTTAGCAGCAAGGACTGCGACAAAAAGTCTGGCGGGCGGGCTCCTACGTGATATCCTAAATTGAAGGGGACTCGAGTCAGCCTTGTGCGCGGCCCAGATGAACCCCATATTTCGGCGACCAGGCGACTTACACCCGTGACGATGAATGCCAGGTTGATCTTGGGGTCAAAATACTTGACCGTCGTGTCGAGAGTGGAGGCGAAGGTGTTCTCAAAAAGGCGAGCCAAATCAGGATCCTGGAGACGGGACTTGATGTCTCGAATGACTTTCTGTTGTGGGCGGGATGCGTCAGTACGGCGTACGAATACTAACAGATGTTGGGCCGTTTCCCCCGCGGCACGCTTGGCAAACTTGGCGATGCAAGTAAATTTGTTACCTCGACGGCAGAGCTGTTAAACGTCCGGCACTCAGGGCTCGGCCTCATGAACGGCAGCGCCAGCCGCCCCTCGGACAATGGCTTGTGGGGCTCCTTGGAGTACTCGAAGTAGTCCGGGCACGACGCGGGCGTCCGGTTGTGAGCTTCATACTGCTGTTGTCCCTGGGCCGGGCCCGGCAGCAGCAGGCCGACGGCGGACAGCAGAGCGGACTTGACTGTGAAATGACGCATCGCGGCAAGTAGTGGGCTGCTGCGGGTCAAACTTGGCTCGACTTTGCCAAACTTTTTGCAACGTGGAAAGCACGTCGTTTAGATTGAATGTTGTGAAAGGAAACCGTCGATCAACGCGCAGGTCTCGGACATATCTTATACTACTTCCCATGCCATGCCCATGCCAGACAATCCCGGCCCGCACCCGCGGAGCCCATCGAAGCAACCCCGCGTCAGACACCGTCCGCCCGCGAGAAGTGGGGAGATGCCCGCGAACCATCATCACCTTGGTGCTACGTACGTACTACTACTAGCATCACGTTGTGTTGTCTGTAGTACATATGGGGGTGGTGATACGACGGGGTGCGGGGGAAGAGTGGAGGGAATACAAGCGGCCCAACAAGGTGCTGCCAAAGTCATTGCGATCGGCGCCCCGGAAAGCGCTGCCGCAGGATGCCTATGATGCGGGAGTGCAGCTTTCTGGGTGCGACCAAGACCATTTCGCCCGATCTTTGTGCCGACGGCTATGCAGGGCGGCGGCATGACGCCGGGGCATCGATCTTAGTTCTTGAACCGAACCAACCGGTCCTTCGACCGCTCCTTTGCCATATTGTCTCTACTGACATCGTCCACACACATAGCCGGCGGAAGCAGTCCCTGTGCTCCGGCGCGGGCGGACGCATGCTTTGCCGCCGAAGCCTAACTTTGAGCCCCAAGATTGCAGTGTCTCAACTGCATCTGGTGCGACGCGTCTAGCACGCCAACATTGTACACAAGCATTTATTACTACGTAGAACATGAAGCGACGTGCCGAAGTGGCATGAAGAAGCATGGAGGGGTTGGCATTTAGCCTTTCAGGACATCTGCCCATGCAAGAAAACAAAGCGTCGTCGCTGCCACAGAATCCCCACCACAGCCACATGCACCTACAGGCCCGCTCACTGCATTGTGTTTATTTTCCTCGCGGCCCTAAGACAACCCCCCGAGGTCGTGGACTCGCGGAAACTACCGAAACGTCCTTGTGGCGTGTACCTAAACCGTGCAGGTGAGCTTTCGTGTCGAACGACTCTAGCCAGTGTCCGGCGCACGCGACTGGACCTGGCGCAATCATGCACGCTGATCCGGATACGACTGTGCCGCGCCGTGAACACCAAAAAGCTTGTGATGACCGATTTCGTCTTCACCATACACATGGACATTCATACTTTCCCAGATGCAAGTACCACCAGATGTCAGCCTGCATGTTTGTGACCATACCACATTGTCATTCACTCCACATGCGCTTGAATCGAGAACCGTGATGAGCTGCAAAAGCGCGCCACTAATGGTATTGTCCCAGTTGCGACTGTTCAAGGCGGGAAACAGCAGCATCCGATTGTAGCCCGGCAACATGAGGTCGAGGCGCCCGTGCTTCAATGGGATATCATACTCTTGCACGACCTCGTACGCAATCAAACATCAAAAATCACATTTAGCTTCCACTGCGTTACCCCGGAAGACTTTGTAAAGGTTAGGTATTCAGACTGAATTGGCGCCGGTTTGAGGCGTCTCGTTGTTCACGCCAGAGTACAAAGGCCAACGTCACGTGTCTCTATATACACGTACAGTATATGGTAGCACAATGATCATATCGCCGCACAGTTGGCTATGACAAGAAAAGTTCGCCTCCAGCCTCCACCTCATGTGGCCTCTAGCAACCGCTGGAAGCCCCGCCCTTGACATTATCTCCATTGCCCCCAGCATTCGCTCTGTTGAACACGGAGAGCGTGCCGGATCCGTACTTGGACGAGTACGAAACGCTGGGCGAGCATCCGCCCGTGTGCCATCCTCCGGTGTTGCCAATGACATTACCGCGCTTCGTCTTGGCATCGTAGCCTGCGATCCAGGGAGATCCGCTCGTGCCGCTCTTCAAGGGCCCGCAGGAGATGCCGAGTTGACCAGCCTTGGCTTCGTAGGTGCCGACACGGCAGTGCACGGGCTTCTGCTCGCCGCTGTTGTAACCCACGATCTCAATGGTATTCTTGTAGCCAGCCGTGGTGACCAACTTGTTCCCGCCGACGACGGACTGAACCGTGACCGACTTTCCGTTGTGTGTGCCCTTCCCAACGGTGAGGAAAGCGTAATCGTGGTTGATGTTGTGGTCCTTGTTCCATTCCGGGTGGACGTAAGCGGCGGTGACGGGGTACGTCCCGTAAGGCGTCTTGCCGTCGTGGTATCCCGGGGCAAAATGGAGGTCCTTTCCTGTTCCCTTGACGCAATGGCCCGCTGTGAGAATCACATTGCCGTTCTTGCTAGCAATGACGCTGGCGCTGCAGGAGTGCTGCTTGATGTCGCCGTGATATAGCGCGCCAACGCTGGGAATGCCATCAAAGGGTGTCGCTCCAGCTGACACGCATGGCAGCGCAACGGACAACAGAAGCAGAAAAGAGACCATGATGAATAAGATAGAAGGGTTGTTTTTCTCAATGAATAGTATTCGAGTGAACGATTTCATGAGACGCCATGTCGCCGCTGGGCGCGCAGTATATATAGTATTCGGCCTTTATCTTTGCCAAGTATTTCGTCCGGCTGGACTCGATCCCATAATTGAGCCAAATATGGCTTCGCGCGAATGCAGGAACGAGCGCGATGAGCAGAACCAGGCACAAGTTGGTGGCGTCGCAGATCTCTTGGCGATCGACGAGCCCGGTTTACATCTTGACCACAAGTCTCTTCGCTCGTTCGTCCAATCTTTGCTCCTCGCATTCTCGCCCGCTTACAACACGAAGAAGAAGAGCCAGCCCCACGGGCAATGCGGCTGTGATGCAGCTTGCCATCGTATACTTTTTCTGGCCACCCGTGCGGGATTGCGGGCAGCCCGTCCTGGCCATCATTACCATTTCTCAGCGACGGCGTGCGGCTCCGCTGCCTGGTAAGATCGCAATATCATGTTGCCGGTAATAAGCGCCTCAGACCCGGCGGTACAATGGGACGCCCGGCTTATGCGGAGCTGAGGAGCCGATGTGCCGGCAGAGGTACAGAAGTTCTTTGTTCGGTGACGGGCCGACGGCGCGGCGATTCGGGGGGCTTCCGAGCCGGCTTTACGCAGCAAGCAGACAGGGGTATCGCCGCCACATGGAGACTTGACCCGCAGATGGAAGCGTCATTAGTTACCAAAAAAAAAGCGTCAATACAAGTGATTTATTAAGCCGTTTCGTCCTTCTCTCCGGCCAAGCCTGCGATGGAGGTCTGGGGAAATGGTTCTGGCTCGCACGGTGGACGAGCAACTTCCGACTCGTGTATAGGCGCCCCCAATTTATGGCGTCATACTGACATTGCACGGAGTTCCTCAGAGCCGCCGCTGCAACGCCAGAAAGCCCGGCTTATGTGGTAAAGCTTGACTTCAACTCCGGGGCATCGTTTACCTCGTACAGTAAACAAATAGTGCTACCGAGTCACGCAAAAGTTCATAACGTTTCTCTAATAAAGACCGTGACTGAATTATTAAACATCAACTGAAGCATGTTACACTGCAGGGCAGGTGCCCAGTACACTTGGCCATTTGGCTTTCTCGTGGCTCGGACTCCTCTCTGGAATTATGTTCCGATCTTACGGCACGCTCTGGGGAGGTTCAACTCCTTCGAAGGAGTGACCATGAGCCTGCGCCGCTGCCTCACCCGCGTGTGGCTTTCCAGGTTGTACGCCAGCTCAATAAGATCGAATTCAGACCATTTCCGTCCAAGGAAGCTGATGCCCATTGGTATGCCCGGCGCCACGTCCACGAGATTGCCCGAGTCGCTCTGGATGACTGGCGCATCGTCCGGGAAGTATCCCATGGGCAGCGTTATCGCTGGCGCTCCCGTGATGGCCGTCCAGTAAGGCGCTATCGAAGTCGGCAGGGCAATCGCCGTTAGGTTGTCCCTCTCGAGGGGCGCGAAATGTCCTCCCGTAACGACCAGTTGCTCGAACTGCGCCTTTTCCGCCGCGTAGCAGCTCGTGTCGCTGCCGCATTCGTCGGCCTGCACTTCCAGCGATGCATCCCATAGAAGGGTGTCACGCTGAGGGTACTCCTCCACCGGGTTATTTCTCGTCCATTCACGCAGTTCTTCTAGCGTGTTGATGTTGTTTGGGTTGGCGGTGAGCTGGGACAAGTACGAGGCAAGGTTGGCCGGGAAGTCAGCAAACGGCACTATGGATTGGGCCTCCAGGAGTTCCTTCGCCATTGGGATGTTGGTTTCGATGATCTGAGCCCCGGCTTCCTCAAAGATGGCCAGCATCTTGGCGAAGGACTGTAGCTCGTGAGGCAACGCCGCATCTGGCGCCTCACGAATCAAATGCCACGGCACACCAATGCGCATATGGGAAATGTCTCGCAGCCGACAAGCGTCCACGTAGTTGGGGATGGTGGGCATGATCGTCGAAGAGTGCCTATCGTTTGGGTCGTCGCCCACGATGGCCTGCAGGACTTGCGCTGCGTCTTTCACCGTGTGTGCCATCGGTCCGACGCTGTCCATGTGCTCCGAGACGGGAATCACCATGTCTCTCGACACGAGTCCTACCGTCGCCTTGATGCCCACAACCCCGTTTCGACCCGCTGGAGAAAGGATCGATCCTTGTGTCTCGGTGCCAACCGCCGCCGCGGCCAGGCCCACGCTCACCGCTACGCAGCAGCCGCTGGAGCTTCCCCACGGATCTTGGTTGGGGTAGTAAGCGCCGATGGTCTGGCCGCCGTGCGATGACCATCCGTGTGTGCCGTTTCCGCTGCGCCATCCGCACCATTGGCTCATGTTGGCCTTGCCGAGGATGATTGCGCCGGCCTCTCGAAGCTTCCGGGCTATGGTTGAGTCGCGAGGAACCTTCGCTCCCAACAAGGCATGTGATCCAGCTTCCTACAGTTAGCGCGGTAACGAGGTGCGTGCCGACGGCCAACAAATGTAGCTTTAGTCTGACCTGTGTTGTTCATCTTGTCTTTGGTGGCAATGTTGTTCTTGAGTAGAATAGGAACACCATGTAAAGGGCTGGCGGTACGCGCATCAGTACCCACACCTGGCAACCAAGCTCGAAATAGTGAGGCTTACCCTCTGGGGCCCTTTGTAGCCCTCTCTATGTCCAAAGCTGCTGCGATGCTCAGCGCATCTGGATTCTCCTCTGTCACAGGATGGAGTCGCCCGTTTACTTCTTGAATTCGCTCGAGATATGCCTGCCATTTGATGAGTGTGAGCCCACACCCGGATCGCCATTAACCTGATAAGAGATCTACCTCGACAAGGTCGGTTGAGTTGAAGCATCCTTTCTCGAAGCCCCACTGAATGTCACTGATCGTCGCATCAAGTAGTCCTGGGAACCGCCAATCTATGCGATAGATCCGCGACCTGTCAGTTGCTTGCTGTTCCACATCCCTCCGAGCTCTGGATCAAATGGGAGTGGCTCACCGCGCGGCGGGGCGCTGACCACCGCGGCTGCCCACAGGGACACGACAATGAGGAAACGGAGGCAGACCGAGTCCATGGCAGGCTGGCTCCGTAGACCCATGTGTTCAAGGTAGTGAATGGAACTGTGGCAATTCGTCGACGTCTGGTACCTTCACCTCGCGGTATGAAAACACTCTTACATAGGCCGGAACTTGCCGCTAATACTTATAGTGCATCATATGGTAGACGGTCAGCTCCAGGAGTACGACCTGGCCACGGTTTATTATGTCAATAGCGATAATTCCTGGGTACATAAATTGCAGTCTTCATGCGACCCGGTTCATGCATTAAAAGATGTCCTGTGTTTCGCTGTGTGCAACTTGGGCATTTCTACGGGCGCGGGTGGACATATAGATCCTTTATGATGCGTAATTGGCTACACATGAAGTTAAAATTATACCAGTATCGTTTGTAACCCCGCCTCGACACGCTGCATGAGACGCCATCTCATCGTCACTGCTAAGGTCACTCAAGTGTGTTATGACAGGGGCAACAATAGCAAGGCGCGGACCGAGTCAAACGTACCTTTCCCCCGCTATCACTTTTGCCGCATTTGACAATCACTCGTGCCTAAGAGTGACACAAAAGGATTCGACGGGCTAGAGTTTGCCCAGCATACGCAAAGACGTTGGCGAATAATAGCTCATTACAAGAGTGCCGACAAATATGCCTCGCCTGACGACTGATAACGAATCCGTACAAAAGCCCTGACGGCAGGGTTGTTCGTTTACACGACATGTAAGAAGAATTGTGTTTCGTTGTCAAATGGAGGCGGCCATCCAACCTAACAGGCCCCGTAAAGTTTCACGCAGAAGCCGTTGGCGTGTAGAAAACGCAGTAAAGAAGGAATTAATAGTATCAAAGTTAGGCTACATAAAACATTAGAAGAGTCTCGAGCTCGAAAGCTTTCTCGTATATATACTTGGGGGCACATGGTCATTGTGCACATCGTCGGGGAGCAATGCCCGACGGCGGGGCCCGCTCATACGAGCGTCTCTGCAGCTCAACGGGAGCATGACTGTCGGCCAGAGGGGGCTGTGCTCCGTTGCGCTGCAGCTGCGCAGGTTGTAGACACCACCAGGCATCCAGCAAGCCCATCAATCCGTGACTTTCGGCTGCAAGCGGGGAGCCAGTAGCTTCGGATGAAAGACTGAACAGTGGCCAAGCCATACTCAGCCTGGGTGAGCTGCTTGGCCTTGAGACCTTTCGGGTGAAGCCATGGCACCGCGCAGCCTGTTCCTGTCAGGCCTCGACCTTAGGCAACGATGCTAGTTGGCGCCCCGCATGGGCCGTGCCTTAGGGAGCCCAGCCGCCCATGACCGGTAGGGTACTAATTCAAGTCGAGTACCCCCACTTTGGGGCAGGCTCATTCTCGTTGACCTCCCGTCTGGTGACTGGCGAGGCATCCATCGTGATGGCTGTGGCTCAGGTTCGCCCGACGTAGTCAGGGAGACGGGAGAGTCGGGAAGACTGTGGCGGCCAACGATTGACCTGAGCCAGCACTTGCGGCTGAGTCGTATTGGCCATAGGTTCCTGATGATTGCAACATGCCCCTGACATGGTCTGGATAGAGCGAGCGCTCACAGTACAGCACTTACAACCTTGTGATACACCCTTGTGTGCGCTCATGCTTGTAGAGGCGTCGGCTGGGGGAGTTGGCCGCGGCTGTGTTGCGACGGACGTGACGGACGTCCCCACACCTGTTTTTCAATGTTGGTCAAATGTCCCCTGTCGGGCACCCAAAACACGAGCCCAGCGCAGGCCCGGGGCACGGGCTCGTCAAGGTCACATCACTCTAGGCGCCTGGGCTGTCTGGGTTTCGCGTTGGCCTGGATGGCAATTCGGGCAGTGGTCGGAGGAGCATGGGCTGTGGATTCCCTATTGCAACGGTGAACGGTACGCGTGGCAGTGAATTGGAGATGTGGCACGTAACAAACCTTTGAAAGGGATAAAGGAAGCGACCAGCTCTAAGTTCCTGATTTGGCTAGGTTTGGGTCCAACCAGGGATCGTACAAGAGATCGTGAGCCGTTGCACGCTCCTCGGGAGCCCAGCAAAGCATGCTCCTCATAAAGGCAAGAAAACGGGCAGCATTATTCTCTTCAAGAACACATTGAGGCACCTCATCTTCAAGGGTTCGCTCCCTGGGAACCAGGTCACCTCGCAAAAAGTTACCTAGTTCATAAAGGTTAGCCGCGGTACTGAGAGAGACAGAGCTTATATATGTCGAACAGACCATCATCATCAAAGAAGGGACCATTGTAGAACTCGGCAGCGTTGATAGAGGGTCTTCCTTGAGGATTTAGGACGGCTGGAGACCATCGCCAATCGCGCATGCGTCTCTCCCGCTGGAGCAGCACAGGGGGAATCGGCCCAATGAGAGCGATCATGTCTGCCAGGTGCTGAACGGGAAGGTATGGCTCCGTCCTTGATTGTCGAAACAGGGAACTTCCAGTCAAGAGCTCCCAAACCTGCCTTTTGTCAACGAGAGCCCGAGAAGAGGCACTAGTGTATCAGTGAACTAACCAAAACGCCAAAGTTCCAGATGTCTGCGCTGTAGGACCAGCCGACTCCGAGGAGGACTTCGGGCGAGCGGAATTCGTTGGGTTGTATGGGGTGAGTGAGCACTCCGGCTTTGTCGCCGCGTTGAGCAAGGCCAAAGTCGGTTATCTGCGGTACAATATTACCGAGACCGTGCAAAATAGGGCCGAAATTGTTGTGACAACGGTATACTATACGATTGTGGCCGTGTTTGCGAGCTAATGGATGGGTAGCCTGCGCCTGAACGAACTTGTCGACGGTTGACTGGTCCTCGAACGTGACCATAATGTTGTCGAGTTTCAAGTCTGGACGAGTCAGAGCGTACTAATAACCATGGCGAGATACGCACCCGTGTGGATAACATGGCCTTGCGTGTGCATGTAGTCGAGCCCTTCGAGGAGGATTCTAAGGTAAGCCTTGATGAGAGGCAGAGATTCATGTGTAACATAGTCTGTGTGCGTGATGCGTCTCCTCAAAAGCCAGAGTGGCTCTCGCAGAGGTTCGAATACAAGGACAAGATGACTGCGTCCCATGGGCGACGTTGCCACAAATCCTTCAATCGCCGTCCCTAGGGCAGCACGCCCCGGATATTGAGGATTTGCAGATGACAATTGCATGGTAATGTCCAACTCATGCGTCATGTCTTCCTCAGTGGCATCGGAGTTGCAGAGCTTCACAGCAACATGCCTTGTTGTCGTAAACCAATTGCCCCTATGATAGTCTCAGTCCGGTATATAGTAATGCGAAGATACAGTGGCTGTCTTGACGCAGCAGTGTGCACGCATGGATGAAATCAATACCTTCGAATGTCGCGCGCGAGCCACACGGTGGACGACGACCCCCAACCAACCTTGGCCTCCAGCCGATACCTAGTTCCCAAGATATCACCAGGATTTGCGGGATAATAGTGCTCGGGCTTGTATCCGGGAACCCTCTCCTCATCGACGAGATGCTCAGGCGGGAGCAGCTCGGGTGACGGCGGCACTTGTGATCCGAGAACCCTCCCTTTCATGTTGCGAGCCCAAACGCCGCTCGAAGCGAACCGCCTGAAAACCATGCTGGCGGTGATGCCTTTGTTTACATAGCAATGAAATTGATAAGAAGAAGGGCTGGTCGGTAATTTACGAGCCCAAATCGTGGGTACTGATGGTCGAATGGTGATCATGCCTGCCACGCCGCTTTGTGGGGGTACTAAGATGGGTCGAGAGGCTGGTGCACGATAGTTTTAGCTGAGCGACAGTTTTACTACATGTAGCAGTTCCGACCCATTGATTGTAGCCGCTATTTAACCGCGCCCATGGCGGGACGACTTGCCACTGGTACGCGACGCCCCACCTCGTGCTAGGAGGGCCATTCCCCTTCTGGAACCCATACTTAGCTCTCGCCTGATTCTTGACAGTTTGGGCTCCTTGCCCTTCCGCCACTTGGGCGGTCCCCGGCCAGTGGATAATCGCCTCCTGCGATGCCCACGTGTGAGATGGTTTAAGAGTCTCTGTACAGCTAGCCGTCAGCGAGGGGCCTACGGGATCGTGCTGACCACCTGCTCTGCGAGCCGACAATCCTCCTGCCGACTCGACATAACATCATGAAGCTTGTACGACGAATCGAAACGTTGCCGGGCGTCAGCGTAGAGGTCAAGCGGCGCATCACATGGGTCAGGCGGCGTCGCAACTTTAAATAAGCTAATAAACCATCGAGTTTTAAGTAAAATAATTAGCGAAGGAAAGGGCAATAAGGATATAATATATAATATAGGAGAGAGGGCGGGCTATAAAGCTTCTCGTTACTTCGTTCCTTAAGGCATAGCTAACTCGTCGGGCCGGTCCGTCATTACTCTCAATGGTCTTCGCCGCATCTAAATTTCGTCATTAACGAATCCTTATCCACATCGCCATGACGGAGACGACATAGATATTGCAATTCGATATTAGAAGCTCCGATCGAGTCTTGTCAAAAATTGAAGAATGGTCAGGGAGTATCACGCCTGACACTGACAAGTTCGTCCCCGTGGCGGGCGGCACGAACGGCCTGGGCGACATAGGGTGCGCAGGACCGCAGTCTCGGCAATCACCGTCACCGTAGAAGTTGGCGCTGTCGTCTGACGTCTTATTAATGAAGGCCCATGGGCTACAGGTACCGGGTGGAGTTCAAGGGAATCCCTTATATGCGCACCACTGCGTCGCTAAAGTTAATTGTCCATGGCGCTTGCGTGGCTTGCCTCAACACAGTAATATGTGCAGCCTGAGGCCCGTGTCGGTGCAGGAGCATCATTGACAGGCCACTCGTGGGGAAAACGTGAGCTCCGATTCGTGCTCGAGTCGTTGACATGCCGCATGGACTGTGGCATTTGCATATAGAAACTGGCAAATCCCGCAGCATCGCCCGGCCAGTTCCACATCTCCAGCACGCACGTAGAGTTTTGCTCTACACCAGGTTTCCTACCGCGACGGCAAAGAATTCTGTCTATCCCTCCCACGTGCGGTGATTCTCAAAGGGCGTAGGCCGGCCGTTTGACCATGTGCCTCCACGTGTGCGATGTCTATGTTGTGTTGGCCAGGTTGAGGCTGGGGATGGGCAAGAGGCCGAGTATTAATTATGCCCCGAAATCCCAGCTCCTGGGTTGACATGAATGTCTGTCAATTCTTGCCTCTGTAGCAGCCACTGCAACCATGCAGTTTCCTTGGACGCTCACGTTATGTTGTCTCGTTGCAGTGGTTAGTCGACAACATCGTGTCGCCACGCTAACGCTTCCGTGCTAACTGATCTCACTTCCAGGTGTCTGGTCTTGTCGCCCGCCAGCCAAACGCAAACTCGACACTTCCAGGCTCGACGGCCCCGATTCCAGGCTACAGTCTCTTCGTACCCTCGTGGGAGGTGGAGGTGCGGACAGGCGAGAGGGTTGTCCTCAATGGCACCGTCCATGAGGTCCACCACCAGCTCCTCAAGCTCAACCCCGACTGGGAGTCCTTTGCCGCTTCGCGAAGAAAGCGCAGCGTCCTCGAACGGCGTGGCCCTTCGCCAGACACGACAGATCACAAATGTGGTGGCCATCCAAAGGGAAGCAAATACTATCCCAAAGTGCTCAAAGACACGGCAGAGAGCCTGTTTTGGACGGATGGAGTCCCCAAGAGCGCCGCCGGGCCGCAAACTTGCGCTCGAATCGGATGCGAGCTCGATACTGGCACATGGTGGTGCAACCACGTGAGTGCTCGACACCACACAATGATTGGAAACTCTCAGTCAGCTTGAGCCATCGACTAACCTGCTTTGAACAAAAAGGATACCAAGGAGAAGTCGCTGGAAGCATGGAGTAACGTCGCGAATGTGGTGAAGAAGATGTACCGTGAGAGGCTGTGTTGGCAAGAACGAGCAACAGAGGTCTCACATCCGGACAAGTGGAGCGTTCTTGTGGCGGGAGAGGACGGCTTGAAGTGCTGAGCGTGTTGAGACAGTGATGACAGCGATGATTGGGCGTTTTTGTACGACTTATTTGTATGGGTTCAGAAGAATCTCTGGCAGGCACAGCGATGACACTGAACGGCGTTCATGATAATCTTCAATAGTTTAATGTTTCCCACCGCCCCAATCTCTCGCGGGCCGACGCTGAGGTGGGAAGGCTAGCTGTGAAGTTGCACATTGGCCCGGATGCTATCAGCCACGTGCAGATGGATGAGTTTGCCAGCTACTCTTGATCTTACAATTACCGCGCGTCGGCGTTTCGTCGCTCAAGCTCCGCCTGCAGACACTGTAAGCAGCAAGCCCATCTCCGGATTCTGCTGGTTCGCCTTGATTACCTGCCACTCCCGTACCTCGGCTTCATAGCGGTCTTTATCTTCGGCAGCCATTCGCTCGTACGGGGCTCGCTGGGCGATGGTCTGCGCGTGCCACATTTCTCCCAAGATTTGACCGACTTCCCCTGGCGTCATGTCCGGACGCTCTTCCGAGACGCGCATGCGGTGCTCGTCGGCGAAGAAATGATATGCTGAACGGCCCCTCACCGGCCGGCCGGAGCCTTGAATGCGTCAGCGCCCCTTGTTGGCCACATACTGCGAGCCTGAGGTTTGAACAGAGTGGGCGAGGGTGAGGGCGAGGGCGAGGGCGCACATACCGTCTCGCAGAGAGGACAATAACCCTTGTGATGGTTGTGACATGGTCGGATGCTTGTAGGAGACGCTCGATCGGAAGACTGGTGGCATTTGAAGGGACACGTTCTCTATCTAGTGCCAACTTAGCGAAACCCACCTCAAACATCCCCGCGTTATGCGGTCGGAAGCTTCGTGGGTGCCTGGCTTGGTGACTGACACAATGTCAGAAATACGAGTGTAAGCGATCGAACTTGTCGGCCACTCTCTCGCAGGACTGTCGCCTCGAGTGAGAGGTAGTGCATGCAGCTGTCTCGTGGGAATGGGAAGCAAACCCGATCAGTGCTGCTTTATTCACGCCTCTTTGACGCAACGGACGGTGTCAAATGTCATCAGATGTCAACAAAAGATCCATTACCCCGTCTCGACAGTCTCGGCACCCATCTTCTACAGTGCAAACGACGGGAGCTCAATGTCGTCCAGCAGCAGATCCCACTGCGGCACATCGAGCTGGGGCGCAACGTGCAGAAAATCCGACCACAGCTGATCGAGGCTTCCATCGTCCGAGGATCCCGTCCCTTCCAAGCCCTGCATGGCTTCGGGAAGCGTAGCTCCTCCAGGGTTCACATTGCCCCCTGAGCCTCGACTCACGATTCCCTGCCCCGCGTCATCCGCCGCCGTGGCTGCTGCTGCTGCCGCTCGTGAGCTTGGCCTCCTGGCTGTCGTCGCCGCCGAGCTCGCCGGCCGTTGCACCGACGCGGGATCCCGCTTCTCTCGCAGCGCCGCCATGAGCGTCTGGAGGTTCTTCTGCACGCCGTCCATCAACGCGCCCGACGCCTCCTCGGTCGAGCGCTCCAGCACCTTGCACGCGGCCAGCACCTTTGCCCTGCGCGCATCCGGCCCCCCGGCGCGGTCCGGATCCCGCGACACGTCCGTCGCGAGGATCAGCGCCGCGATGAAGACGTGCTGCATCACGATCCACGAGCGCGCGGGCTGCACCCCGACGCGCGTGCCGATGTCGTCCATGGCGCGCCGCAGCTCGAGCACCGTGTGCGCGGCGCGGACGCACGCCGTCCGCGAGTAGGCATGGCGCGGGTCGTTGCTCGAGTCCGCCATCAGGAGGTGGTACGGGCGGTGCAGGCGACAGAGGCGTATCTGGGCGCTAAAGTTGAGGCCGACGCGGTGGACGGCGAGCATGGGCTGCTCGGTGCATGCCTGCGTGGATTGCTTCATGCTGGACGCGTCGAGACGGAAGAACCATGGCAAGTCGCGCAGGTAGTCGTTGAAGGCGGTGTCTAGATCCATGACGACGCTGTAATCCGCGTCCTCGGTGTCGTGTAATGCGGAGGGCAGGGCATCGACGGCGTTTCGGCACACCTCTGCCAGTTTGACGCGGTATATAAACGCCGACATGGGAGTCGGCGTATCAAGAGGAAGGTCCACGGCCTTGTCTTCCGTAATGAGTTCGTCAGGGGCGTTGCTTGGTAACCCGACGTTCATATGCCTTGGCTGTATCATATACGTGCCCTCGTGCGAGCTCCCCGGAAACGCATTCAACCTGCACTCTCAGCCATGACCGCCATCAATGATTGCATACGGAGCGCATAACCTACCAGTCAAACCCGACCAGATTCCACCAAACCCGTCGTTGGACCTGCAGCTCAATCTCGTTGCACCCCTTCCGGGCACGCTCCTCGCGACTCTTGCGTGTGTCGAGACGGTCAACACCCATAGACCGCGCCATGAGGAGGCATCTGACACGCAACAGGAGAACATTGTCGGACAGCCCACGTGAGTTGGTGCTCAGGTGCGCCAGGTTACTCAGCGCGGCGAGGGCCGTGGTCGAGGGCCTCACTGGCGACACATCATTGTCAAGCACCGACAAGGCGAGGGCGTTGAAGCTTGTAAACACCGCCTTGGCATCGGCAGGCGTCGACTTGAATGTCTCCAGCAACGACGGGGTCCAATTGAAGGCGGCAGCGGCAAAGATACTAAACAACAGTAGCAGGTCCGCAATTGCAATCGGCTCACCAGTCTCTTGGGACTGGTACGTTCTCGATAGCAACGCCCTCGTGGAAGGAATGTGTAAGACGCCCCAGTTTGGCTGGCATATTTGCGTAAAGTGTTCGAACAGTTGTATTGCTCCGACAAAGGGAGGGAGCTTGATCGAAAGCTGCGTGGCGTAGGGTACAGCCTCACCATCGGAGTTCCTGCTCACGGGCACAGACGGCAGCTTGAACCCAAAAGGAGTATATGCTGATACAAACGCCATGTCAATTCCCGCGGCGAGAATGTGGAATCAGCTTCAGCTATAAAGTTCATACGCACCATCGAACCTGCACAGTGGAGCCCCTGGCCGAGGGGGCAACACTCCGGCATTGCTGACGGCGGCGGCAAAGACTGCGCGTTCCAGCCTCTGAAGGCGACCTTCAACGTCTCCATTGCTCCTGCTGGTGAGCCACGTCAGCCGCCACTCTCAAACGACGGCCCAGGGCGGGCGGGCGGGCGCGAACAGCGTCTGGCTCTGCATCGGATCGACCGGCACGGCGCCAGCACGGTTATTATCATGAGAGGGCATCGCGGTACTAGGGCCCGCTCCCGTGTCATCGCCGTCAACAACATCAGCCGCTGGCTCCTCGCCGCCCGTCTTGTAGTATGTGCATTGTATGGCGCGGCTGGAGCAGCTCGAGCAGCAGGGCCGCTGACGGTCACAGCGGCGCTTGCGCTCGCGACAGGGCTCGCATGACAGCGGGAGGCGGTTCCACCGATGGATCATCATCACCGCATGGTTGTCTCTTGACTGCAGGCGCCGCGTGCGGAGTCCGCGTTGCCTGGATTCAGGGTCTTGATTTGGCGATGACATTGATGCGGCGCGAACCTGATAAGGTGTGGATGCGGTTTCTTCGGTCGTGCCGCACGCCTGACTGCAACAAAAGCAACACATCAAGGTCATGCAAGCTGCGTCTCGATGTGCAGAGCGGCCTTCACGTCCGCACGGCGGAGGCGCTAGCTTGGTTTGGCAAGTCCCTCCGCCAGTCTTGGTGGCGATGGTCAGCCGCAGTGAGGCGGCCTCAAAGAAGTTATAAGTTGAGGAATCCACATCTAGGTCAGACGGGCGAGCAGA
This sequence comes from Purpureocillium takamizusanense, assembly GCF_022605165.1. Taxonomy (NCBI): domain Eukaryota; kingdom Fungi; phylum Ascomycota; class Sordariomycetes; order Hypocreales; family Ophiocordycipitaceae; genus Purpureocillium; species Purpureocillium takamizusanense. The sequence continues at coordinate 404,138 of NC_063080.1, read as the reverse complement.
GCAACGGACACATCAGGCACGTACGCGGTCCAAAGACACAGAATTGCGGTCAAGATGAGAAAGGCAAGTAACTTTCCAAGTTCCAAATTCCTTCCTAATGCTGGCTGACTGGACCAGGCCATCGTCATCGGGGGCGGCCCGGCCGGTCTCTCAACCGCACTCCGACTCCACCAGACCACCGACATCTCTTGCACCGTCTATGAACTGCGGCCGGAGCCAACGACTCTCGGAGGGGCAATTGGCATCTTCTCCAATGGCATGCGGCTCCTGCACCGGCTCGGACTTCACGACGAGTTGCTCTCGCGCGGAAGCAGCCACTCTCGCTTCGTCCTGCACTCGGTGCAAGGCGCCATCCTAGGCGAGCAAGACATGGTGGGTGCGGTGCGGGAGAAGATGGGCTTTGGATATCTCCGCATCAAGCGGACGGACCTCCTCGACGTCTTGCTCCGAGCGACTACCAAGGCCCGCATACCAGTTCACTACGGCAAGCGGCTCACGGCCGTAGAAGACACGGACAGTGGCGTAACCATCACCTTCGCCGACGGCACGACCGACTCGGCGGACATTCTCCTCGGCTGCGACGGCATCCACTCATCCGTCCGCACGCTGTACGTCGATCCCGCGCAGACGCCCGTATATTCTGGCTTATCGGGCTACGGCTCCATCATTCCCATCGCCGCGCTGGGCAGCAGCCACGCCGCGACGGCATCGCAGGTCCGTGGCATCGACGCGACGCTCACGCAAGAAGGCGCCTTTGCAGCCATGAGCTGCACCGCCGCAGACGACGAGCTCTACTGGATCTTTTCCGGGGAGGTACCTCTGCCGGAGGTGGGCGACACGCGCGACGGGTGGGACGTCCGCCGCAAGGAGGAAGTCGATGGCTTCAAGGACACCATGTTGCAGGTGCTAGAGGGTGCGAGCGGCGACTGGGGCACCACGATGCGCCGCATCGTCGAGACGACAGACGTGGTCAAGTTCTACCCCGTCTTTAAGCTGCCCCCGGGCGGCACCTGGTCGAGGGGCCGCTGCCTGCTGCTCGGGGACGCGGCGCACGCGATGCCTCCGCACGCGGGACAGGGCGTGTCCATGGCGCTTGAGGATGCGTTCCTGGCGGCGAGGCTGCTCAAGGACCTTCCTCTCGGGCAGCAGCAGCGGGTGGACGAGGCGTTTGCGACGTACGAGCGCGTGAGGAGGCCCCGCGTCGACGAGATCGCCAAGAAGGCGGCGAGCAATGCCGGCGTGAGGAAGAAGACGGGGCCGGTCGGGCTCCGCATCAAGGAGTGGGTGGTTTGGGCTTACATGTGGGTGGCGTGGGCGGTTGGGCTCAAGGGCGTGGGTGTCGAGGAGCGGCACCTGGTGTATGACATTGACGAGGCGGAGCTATAGCGGCGCCATGATGTTTGCACGGAGCCTTGCTCCACGAGGACCATTACTTTCCCTTTATTAAATTCTAATTAGGTTGGGGACGGGGGGCCGTTACATGTCGTTTCCATCTCAGCTCAGACACGCTCGTCCTCTGGCGTTTTCGCCTTTTATATACCCCGTAGCCGCTCCCACTCGTCCTCCGTCATCGAAAAGAGCAACTCATCATACCACTGCCTATTAAAGCGTCGCGCGTCGCGCATCCGCCCGTCGAGCGTGAAGCCCATGCTCTCGTACAAGTGCGCCGCACGCTCGTTATACGAGAACGCGCCGATGCGCACCGTGTGCAGGCCCCCGTGCCGAAACGCCCAGTCCAGCATCCAGTCGATGGCCTCCCTGCCGTACCCGTTGTTCTGGTACTGGCGCGCGAGGGCGATGCCAATGGTCGCGCTGCGGTTGCTGACGAGTCCGGGCGTGAAGCCGCCCCAGCCGAGGCAGATGGTGCCGATGAGCACGCCGCCGTCTGAGCTGCCTGCTCTTGTTGCCGTTGCTACTGCTGCTGCTGTTGTTTGTGTGCTGCTCACCGCTGCATCGCCTTGGAAATTGTGAGATGTTTCGTCGCTAGGCGAAGGGAGGAGGTAGATGGCCGCGCCGAGGAATGCCTTGGACATGAGGCTGACAATGCGGTCGACGTCGGCTTTGCCGTAGGGGATGGGCATGGACGACGATGCGAGGGCCTGGATAAAGGGCGTTTCGACCGTGCGGATGAATGTCTTGAGCTGTTCGTTGTTTTCGTCAATCTTGACGAACTCGAGGCGAGCTGACTTGAAGCTGTCATGCATCTCTTGAGCGATGAACTCCATTGCGGAGGGGGTTGCTGGTTTCGCGGTCATTTTCGATGCTGAGACTGCCAGTTTTTCGCAAATTCCCAAGCGACCGATGCTCGTTCTTATGAGGAAACAAAACTCAGGCACACCATACGGCGGCTTCTGCCAGCGACGGCGCGTGGCGCCATGAGACTTGCTGATCCTCTTTCTTGCATCATCTCAATTGAAAAGTAGCAGAGTTCAGTCCAAGTCTAGGCCATCGCAGGGTCCGTAGCGCTGGCAAAAGTTCCCGCGTCAAAGTCGTTTCAGCCTAGGACTTGACTCACCAAGTTTTGCCCTTAGCGCTATCACCACATGCACTGGGCCCTGTTATTGAGAGCTGCTGTTGCAGAGTAAGCGCGGGCTCAAGTCTGTCCATCTACAGCCGTGTCTGGTGTTGGTGAGTCACGATTGATATCGTCAGCCACTTCGAGAAATCAATGGCTAGGCTCAAGGTAGCTCGAGACGCCTTCTGCGCACGCGTACTCAAGAGGCAAAGGCGCTCTGACTCTCTCGTACACAGTTGGACGCGATCATGGTTGATGGAGCGAGGTTGAGTCTTGACCCGTTCCAGAGGGAGGATGAGCAGCGCGTGCAATCCTCAATGAAGCGACAGCGCCGAAAGACGTGTTCTATTGTAATCGAGCAGACCCTTAAGGCGAACAGAGCGCGCGTGCGCCAAACGTATACTCAGAAGTGTATTAAACGTATATTGTCAATAATAACAGTGCCCAACCCAGGGACATGCCACTCGCTGATACAAATGCCACTATGCACTTAACGCTAATCAAACACGCTTGCCTTGGACCACTTGCTACTCGCACGAATCCTCTTTCCGTATACATAAAACACAAAAGGCACGGGTATAAGCAGGGCTGCGAAGCCCCCCGTGATGCTCGAACCTGGTCCGACGCCGATGTTGTGGAACAGAGGGCCGACAACGAGGGGGAAGGCGCCCGCAAAGCAGGACCTGAGAAACGTGTTGGCCGCGACAGCCGAGGCGGCGTAGGCCTGGAAGGTGTCGACGAGGTAGTTGAGAGCGGCTTGGAATATGGTGAAGAAGCCGGCGCCGAGCATGACGAGCCCGATGCAGGGGACGATCCAGTGGATAGAAGGGTCGGCCGTCCAGCCGACGAGGAACTGGCTCGCGCTGAAGAGCACGGAGCCGAGCATCATTGGGGGAAGGCGCTTCTCGGGCACGGCGCGGTCCCCGGCGGCGTGGTACGACTTGTTGTAGAGCGTCTGGTTGTAGACGTTGAGGCTGCAGCCGATGGAGGCGCCTATCATAATGCACAGGAAAGGCAGCGTGGACACGAGCTGGCCCCAGCCGCGCTGCTCGCCGAAGATGATGGGGATGGCGCCCAGCTGCATGTACAGGATGCCGTAGCAGAAGCTGGCGTAGAGGGCGACGAGGAAGCAGATGGGCGTGAGGAGCAGCTGCACCGGGCGGACGAGGAACTTGCGCGCCAGCTCGCCGACGCTGACGTCCCACTCCTCGAAGCGCGCGTGCAGCGCCCAGTTGCCGCTCTCGTGCCGCAGGCGCCGCGCCTTGTAGACGAGCAGCTTCGGCGGGTAGCTCTCGTCGATGAAGATGACGGCCACGACGAGGACGGCGGCCTGCAGGATGCCGGTGAGGTACTCGGTCCAGCGCCAGCCGAGGGAGGGCTCTTGGGCGACGGCCGCGGACACGATGGGGCCTACAGAGGGACGGGGAAACTCGTTAGCTGCCTTGTCTTACCATTGTCAAAGTGAAAAAAAAAACATGTCATGAAAGCGTAAATAGGGGGGAAGGGACTGCTCACCAAGCGCCGGTCCGCCGACGACAGCCATCGCATAGCCCGCCATGGCGATGCCCCTCCACGCCGGGGAGAACAAGTCACCCAGCACGCCACCCGTGTTGGTCACCGGCGCACTCGCAAAGAAGGCACCAAAGAACCTCGTCAGCATCAGCGTCTGCAAGTCCTTTGCCGTGGCGCTCGCAAAGCTAAAGCACAAGGCCACAAACATGGGCGTCATGACGGCCATGCGACGACCAAACACCTCGCTCAGGGGCGCCCACAGCAAGGGTCCCACGCCGAAGCCGAAGAGGAAGAGCGTCGTGCCGAGCGTCGCGACCTGCGTGCCGACGCCGAACTCGCGCGCAATCTGCGGCGTGCCGGCCGAGTACGACGACGACGCCCACGTCGCCGTCATGGTGACGAGCCCGTACAGCAGCGTCGTCGTCACCTTCTTGCGCGTCGGCCAGTTGAGCGGGTGGTACGGGTCGTCCTTGCCGTCGAAGTCGACGATCTCGGCCTCGGAGGTGGCGACGTGCGCGAGGGGGTGCGTGAACTGCGGCACGGCGTTGCGCGAGCGGATGCGCGAGAGGACCGTGTCACGGCGGGTGACTGTGCGAGCGAGCGGCGGACCACCACCGCCCATCATCGCGCTGCCGTTGCTGAGCGCCGGCGCCGCCGCTCCCGTGGCGTTGTTGTTGCCCGAGGTGGTTGCCGCCGAGTGTGACCGCCCGCGGCTATGTCTGCTCCGCGAGCGCGACAGCGACCCGGCGCGCATCTCGTGCTGCGTCGGGCGGTGGCCGTCAAACTCCTGCCGCTTCTCCTCGGTGGTGAGGATCGACCCGGCATCGTCGAGTTGGTCGTCGCTCGTCGTCGTGGTGCTTGCCAGGTCTTCGAGGCGCTCAATGTCGTCTTCGTGGTGCCCGCTGCCGATCTGCCGCCCGCGGGACGTCGGTCGCCGCAGCGAAGAGGAGTCATCGTGACCCTCTTGGTGGTCCTTGTCGTCCGCGGCGGGCATGGTGACGTGAAGTTGGCGCGGAAGGGTGTCTGTTCCTTCGCGCTGCTGCCATGGGAGTCTGTGGTCTTTACGTTGCAATCTCGGGGCCGTGCAAGTCCAATTACTTTTTATTATGAATCAATGTATAAAATACAGTGGCAACAAACTGTGAAGAGGAAAGAAATCTTTGCGCACCAGGGGCGGTGCACCATGTTTGTATCTTCTCGCCTCAACTCGGGGACTGGAGAGGGCGAGGCAGACGGCATTTGTTTCCGTCTTACCGTCAATCTCGCGCCGAGGACCGGACCAAGCACCAACGAATTGGAGACGGATTGCTAATGCGCCAACGCACCAGAGGACGTTGGACTGGACTTGTTATTCCCGTCTTGCACTGGTGCCCTGTGAGTGGAGCTGTTCGGCTCATTGATGCCGTTGACAGGTGACGTCACACGATCCCCCCCGGAGAGAACCTTGTATCGAACGAGAAGTCGCCATTGGGGATGAGTGTCATTGTTCATCAGGGTCATTTATTGATGTCTGTCGGTTCATCACCTCGCGTCTTCATCCTGGGGCTCGGCGCCGAGAGCGTGTCGTGCGGTCGACGCTCGCCGCCGCCCAGTCACCGAATGCTGTGCTTTGAGCCGCATGTTTACGCAGGCGTTGCTGCAGTTGCACGGCACCAACAGACACTATTACGAGCTTACGACCAAGTTAGAGACCGCACAGGTACCTGAAGACTCATCTCGTGTCTCGGAAAAGACATGCCGTCTCTGTGTCAGGACCATCGAGTCGGCTTCTCGACCGGCCGGTCACTGCCGAGTCGGCTCCCCCGACCCTCCCGGCACCGAAACCGGCGAAGCCGGAGGCGGGACCCACTTCGCCGGGGGCGGATCCTTGCCGAGACTCGCCCAATCGGGTGATGCTGCGCCGTGTGATGGGCTCTGCAGAGTCCCAGACCGGAGGGCCGTTGCTCGTATTTACGAGGAGCTGCTCGGGTCTCGCATCGTCGCTTCTTCATGATAACGCGACGGTGCACGCCGTGCAGATCTCTACGTGACGTGCTGGAAAGGATTGACGGTTCTTGCAAACATGAGCTGATGGGTGCATTTGCAATCTTCTTACGTGCATTGATGCGTGCATGTGGTGGCCACATGCAACGATATGTGGCGGTTATACCTTAGTTCCTGGCTTTAGTCGATGGGCGGGTCATCCGCCCGTGCCACCTCTGAGCTTGTAACATTGTAATTCGAAGGTAGGTTATGAGATCAAGAACATGCGGGGCTGCAGAGTGCGTCCAGTAATAAAGCTCACATCACACATACATAGGTACTAATATACAAGTATTTCCCTGGGTCTGATGGTCGTCTCCAGCCTAGACTTCAAAGTATTGCACCCTGCTTGTGTGCTTCGCCCTTGATCTTGTGATATATCCTTTTCGTCCGCGTCTTCGCCGAGAGACCTCGATGTAGGACCTCGTACATTCGATGCCAGTATCGGTCAATGGAACCCACGGTGCGCGTTGTGTCGACTGCAGTAGGTGCCACATGGAGCGGTTAGCCATCAATCTCGAGATCGGAACAAAGTTGGAGCAACGGGGGCTAGAATCGGCACGAGCAGCAATAGCTCCGCACCAAGGGAAGAACGGGGGGCATTACCTTCATAGTCGTGCTGCAGCTTCCTCGGAAAGCCGCTGATGTGAGGAATCTTGTCCGTAGTCTGTGCGTCGGCGTGCAGGACGAGGAAAATCTCCGTCTCGGCCAGGGAGCTCGAGACGACAATCTTGTGCGTCAGGCTGAAGCACTTGTCCTCTTTCATCCGGCTGACGGTAGCCTCGTCGATTTGTATCGCCTTTGCCTTGTTCTCGTGCGTCTCTTTGACGAGGAAGCGCGGTCGAAAATAGGGCGATGAAGTGCACAGGTTCGAGAGGTATTTCCCCAACAAACTGATGCTCTCAGGGCGCAGTCGACATTTGATGGCGCCTGATGCGCCCGCGTCTCGGGTCAGTTCTGCTGCAAAGGTCGCGGGGGTTCCTGCTTACCGTGAGCCTCAAAATGCCCATCCGAATACTCCATAATATCTTCTTTGGCAAAGTGGAGGTAGAAACACGAGGCTATGAGCTGATCAGCAATGTCCCGGAACTGGCGATCGTCCATCGCCTTGACTGCATCCCGGCACGCCTTGATCCCTTCGGTTGAGGCATCATCCAACTTCACGAGACGCTCCAGCTCGGCCGTCAGCCGACGATATCTACGTCGAGCTCTCGCATCGGGCGCGCGGGCTTCCAGCCACTCATGCCAGATGCGCTCCGAGTTCAGGCTGCTCATGATCTGGCTCAGCGCCACGCCGACCAGGAACTTGACGTAGACATCTTTGTCGCGCCAAGTCGACCCGTTCTCATCCTTGAGACTCTCGGCCCCGATCTGCTCATGATAAGCTTGCGCGCCGTCTGCAGCGGTGGATTCTGTCGAGTGGTAGCCCGCCCCAATCGACAGCACAATGTCGGGATGGGGTTGCTTGTTGCGGGGCCATATCGCCTTGCTCTCCGCATCCGCGATCCTGATGGGGTTGTTATGCCACAGCCCGCCATCCAGGTACACTTGTCTCGTCCCCTCATGGGCGAAGGGCGCAAAGTACGTCGGTGCTGCAGAGGTGGCCCTCGCCCTAGGTAGACTATGTCAGTGCCATGTGACGATGGTGCTGCCAGAGCCCAAACGTCATCTACTTACGCCTCCCACAGTTTCAATTCTCGATCTGGCGGCGGTCTCTGGAAATCGTAAAACGCTGTACGAAGTAGGTCATTTCAGTATTTGTTTAGAACAGTATAGATCAGAGAGGAGTCTTGGTAACCAATTACTGCAACTCACCTCGCGTGGGATGCCCCCGATTGTAATTTCCCATAACAATAGCCCGGCCGTGCGGCGTTGATGCCGTGACAGCAACTTTGACCGGGACAGCAGTGAACTCAGAGGCGCCACCAAAGAGACCACGGCTCTGGAAGGTCTCCTTCAGAGCGTCCTCTAGCGGCTTAGTCTTGTAGGAGCCCTGGTTGAAGAGTGAGTACATCCGGCTCAGCAGTGTGCCGACAACCGGGATGTCTCCCGCGCCGGGCTTGGAAAAGGCCCTCGTGGAAAGACCCTCAAATTTGGCAGCACATTCGCTGATGTCCATCTCACCAGGACCGAGTCCGCAGGCAATGATTCCCCCGGCACTGGTAAAGCGTCAGTGTCTCAGCTACTCACGGATAATCCCATCGATATAGCCTTGGCAACAACTGCTGCCACTTGTCGCCCAACGTGGCTCAGTGTAGGACAAGCAGAACGTTAGCACTCACCTCGTGCCAACAATCAGATCAAAGAATTCACGCAATGGCACTTCGCCAAGGCACTTTTGGATCCTCATCAGAAGTTCCAGTTCCGTAACCCCCTTTATGCCTCCTCTAGAAAAAGAGCAGATCAGCTATAAAGACGTCCAGGGGAGTTTCGACGGAATATAGCATCCTCACCCGTCCAGCGTCAGGATTCGCAGCCCAGCCTGCTCAGGCTTGACGCATCCGATCCAAGGCTTGGACCAATACTCTGCTTGGCGGTGCTCCAAAAGGGGACAGCGCTTGAGCTCGACGAAGCCGCCATCAATAGACTTTCCAGCGGCCGCAACACAGGCGCTGCAAATAACGTGACCGCACGGCAGGCAGTGCTCAGGGATCCGGTCCAGGCAAGCGAGGCATGTCGAATGGCTGACGAAGTCGTCGATGTTGCCCAGCCCCTTATAGAAGGCATTCATCTTCTTCATATGCGCCCGGAATACCCGGCTCAGGCTCATCGGTGTTTCCACAAGCGAGCTGATTTCACCGGTGAAGGAGTGCACCACCTTCGCTTCAGGTTTGCCAAGCGAACCGAGTCCGCTGGTCAAGCTTCGCAGGGCCGTCTCTACGAGGTTTTGAAACTTACTACGGAGTTCCTGGCGGCTGTGGCTCGGGTCATGACTCCCCTTGGCTACCTTTTTGTCGGATTTTGTGTCGCGCCCTTGATGGTGTACATGGCGGGACGGGCCGTTGATGCAGGGGCCCCATCCGTCGTCGGTGTACCGACAGGGCCAATACAACTGCCAGTACTGATCTGCGGCCTGGTAGCATTGCTCCCAGACCTTCGCTGGCAGTAAGGCTTCCTCTTTTACTGTTCCCCCATTGTTAGCGTGGGTTGAAGGGGTTGCGGGGTGGAGTACGCATACCTGGGTAATTCTCGCGAGCGCACTTGAGCAGGAGACAGGATGCTACAAAACCGGATATTTCCTCCCACACACCCATTCCCCTCACCTTTCTCAGCTCGCCGACCTTTGTGGCCAAGTTGAAGATTGACCCTTGAAGGTTAAATGAGACCTGGTGGAGGTCTACCCAAGCGTCGGAAAAGTCAAAAGGGGTTGTGTAGTTTGACGCGAAATGTGTAAATGCCTTTCGCATGTATAGAGGTAGCGTGGCGGCATTCAGCTTCATCCAGGCATCTTCTCGACGCTGCTGAGACTCCTTGCAGGCACGGGCGATCTGGTTGTACAGCTTTGTCGTCTGCTCGTGAATTTTGGTTGGACGCGTCTTGCCGGGAAAGTTGACCACACTAACGGAGGAGTAGTAGCAGCCGAGAAGATCTTCCCCTGAACGGATCGTCTGCTTGTTGTTCTCCCAATAATTGATATACCACTGGAGTTCTTGCATGCCGCTGATGTCATTGAGCTTGTCGAATACATTTCGCCTGGCGCTGTCGATGTCGTAGTCGTCCGTGTCTACCTGTCCATCCCGGTCCATGAACGCGATGACCAAACAAGGTAGGACAGGCTTATTGTAGGCTTGCTCGGTCGCGTTGTGGGCCCACTTGACCAGCTGAAGGACTGTGTCCTCGAGGCGTCTACATGCTAATCAGCAGTAGGGACTAGAAAGTGCCTTGCGTAGCTTTACCGTCTGTTGTATTGGATATAGACCACCACGTCCGAGAAGATGTAGAGGATTCTTGGAAAGAGGGTCTTGGCAATACGCTTCCTCGTCACGGGCTTGCCATCTTCCATCTTCCCGTCCCAGTCAATGTGCACGGGATTATACCGAGCGATATTCTGTGCCTCTTCAGAATCGCCATTGAGATCGCCGGGCGACGGCTTGCCTGGCGTGTTGCGCATCTGAGCCGGGATTTCGTCTCCATCCATGCCTTCGCAGTCGGCGTACAGTATCGGGTTCTCCGAGAGGAACGTTCCCGGATCGGCGTAGAGATTGACATTTGAGGACGTCGAGTCGAGCGATCCCGCTGCCCCAACAACCGGGGTTGTAAGCAGATTGCGCAAAGGGGAAGATGAGAACTGCAGGGTTGTTAGTTTACCACCTGCATCCGGTCGCTGACGCGTGGGCTTGGAACCGTCACTACATGTAGAGAATCTTACCTTCATAAGCAGGCTTATTAGGCTGCTCTTTCCGGACCCTATATAGAATCAGTCAGAAAAGTGGCTAGGTGAGAATCCCCTGGGGCATACCGGTTTCTCCGACAAATGACACAAGTGTGGGATAAGTGAGCGGTGAACTACAAGCCTCTTGCAGGATTCCCTCGTATGCGGGCCCTTCGCTGAGGATGTAGTCCCCCTTGGCATTCTTCGCCGCCACTCCGAACCACTCGCTCTTCTCATCCCATTGACTGAATCGCTGCTGGTCTTTGACGATCTCCAACTGGTTCTGTAAAAGCATGAAATCATCAAGCCGAACTCGGAGGGTCGTATGGACGGTGATGGCGTCTGCTGGAACCGACTGCTCATGCCCCGGCCGCTTGTGCTTTGGCTCCGCGGACCAGCACGCACTGCAGTACATGAAATCGCACTTCATGCAATAGTGAAAAGGCGGTTTGTGATTGACATCGCGGCCACAATTCGCGTCGTGCCACAAAGATGCATCATCTCGGGCCAGTCGCGCCATGACCCTCAGGGGATGTGCAGGATCCGCCACATTCTGATCCCAAGCGTTGCTATAACTTGCAATGTCAACGTCTCACTAGTGCGTCACCGGGGAGTAGCCGGCGGGCGGGCCCGTACAAATATGAAGAGATAGACAACTCCATCGCGGACATTGGCACGGCCGCAAGTCCGTACAGCGCAACGCGGTCAGAACTCGTGACTGATTGTCTTCAATGAATGATGCTCGCAGATATAGATGTCCTTGTCGTGAATTACGTGGACAGGGAGGGAAATGGACTGCCCCCTCTGGGCCAGCTAAAGGGGCATGAATGAATGGGGTAGTTGGCTAAACCCCAAGATCATCTGCGAAGAGCTTGAAGCCAAAGTCAACGGCACTCTCTCGAGAAGGCGCCCAGGCTTGCCTCATTCCATGTATGTATTATACCGGTTGGAGTGCCGGCTCGAGCTTGCAAGCGCCGACTCCCTCAGCCGCGGCTGGGCAACCAGGTGCAGCGGCCGTTCCAGTCATGCTGTCGCGGTTGATCCAACCGGATATCGCTCCCTTTGCAGCTGCTCTCCGAGACATTAGCGCCTTCATTGTTGCCTCAACCAATCCGTCAACGAGGCGGACAAGTTCCAAGGGAACTGACATGGGGGAGACATGCGCGGACAGCTGTGTGTATGTGCTTTGATTGATGAGCACAGTGCCCGGCCAGACCAAAGCAAGGCTAAGTGGCTAACGTTTTTAGCTTGTTGACTGTGTCACAGCATTCAAGAGCACGCTTTTTCCTTGATTCCCCTGAGAAGGGCGCACTATATCCCTGTATGTCCAATACATAGTGCCACAGCATGCACATGCGTTTGCAGTTGAGGCGAACATGCATGTACCTCGTAGAAAGTGCACATCAGTCGCCGGAATCCCTGCGGACCAGTCGTGAAGATGGTGTGGTTATCCCCGCCCCGTACCATGTCTTGACCGCGTCGTGTCTTACGTCCCCGACAAGGCGACCGCTCATCGGGCCCTTCATGTATTCAGCCAAAAGACTAGCCGAGAAGAGAAGTTGGAAAACTCCAGCTGGGAAATGCGGCTCTGCTGCATGTGCAGATGCTGACGACCAGACTCAGTTGCAGTTGTTTGTTCCCGCGGGGTACGACTGTTCAAAAAGGCCAGGGTTCTGTCGGGGTTCAGGGATTGAGGTCTGGGGAGACGCCTGCCGCAGCGCCATGCCGCTCGTGATGGTGGTCAGCTACAGTAATTGAGACAACTCTCCATGTCTATTACGCGCGCGGCAGAATCAGCCAGCCCCCACCTGCTTGTTGACTGGTGAGCACATCAGCTGTCGCGGTTGCACTCGCTTTACCCCGTGCAGCTCGTCCCCAGAAGGATTTGATGAGGCTCTTTACGAAGTACGTCAAAGCCGAATTTCCCTCACGAGAGCGGAACTGCTGTCCGAGGTAGACTCATGCGTCACTTACCGGCCAGTGTTCTAGAAATTGAGCGCCCGTGTTGCTAATTTTATATATACATTGTCTCCGGCTCATTTTACGAACTCCCAATTTGTTGGCGAAAACGTTTTAGCAGCCAAGTATCACGAACATGCCATGACAGCAGTTTGTCACGCTCCCAACAGGGCGAATTCCCCTCAATTTCTTCGGTGTGCGGCCCGCCGGCGTTCAATCCTCAGGGGAAATGTTGTGGCTCGATCGGCAGCAGCCTAGATGTGGCCTTGCGACAATGAGCAGCGACATCCGCCGGTCCGTGCTGTGATTCATGTTTGAACCTGTGATCTTTAGCCAAGCACGGCAGACAAACAATTTGCAAATGCCATACATGATAAGGCACCCGTCTTCATATTTAAGTGTCCACAACGGCCCACGATTATTCATCTTCGGATGGTAAACGATCGCGGGATACTCCGTGTGCGAAACACATATTGCACTGCCCAAAGTAAGGTCTGTGAAACCGGTTAGGTAACTATAAACTAATCAGTATCTCGCTGCGGACGGTCTCATTCCACGTTGAAGAATCCGTGCATTGTGTGCTTTTCGCGCATCTAGTAGCCTTTACGAAGTAGTATATATAATGACTTGCTTCTACCTGCGTCACAACATGAACTTCTAGCCACCATCAACCCTTGTTCCAATCGAATCGCATGCTAAGACTCTTGCCGGCACTTGCAATCCAGTCCGGTATCAATCACACTCTCACGCGAGCCAACACAACTCACCTACCACAATGAAGTCCGCACTCGCACTTCTCACCGTCCTCGCAAGCACCGTACTGGCGGAGAAGATGGTGTTTCATGGTGTAAGTGTCTTCAAACTTTTATGGTCTAAGTCGCGAATATTAACAACGCGTAGAATTGCGTCCAGCCCAGCAACAAGTGTCAGCTTCGGTTCCCCAAATATCACCTAGGCGCTGGCGGCCCGCAATTCCACTTTGTCGACTGGCCTTGCACCAACAAGGTGGGTAGCGTCCGGAGGCGGCTTCACATCGAAGGAGCCATGCAAATATTTGCTTTCTTTTCTGTTGGCGAGAACTCCATGCTAATTGTCTCACTATAGTGCACGGAGAACGATGGCCCTTGCAGCTACACGACCGACAATGGCTACATCACTTGCGGCCTCGAACATTTGTGAGCGGTAGAGCACGGCTGAAAGTGTGGGAACTTGGCAGATGGGCTATCTGCTCATGTCACATGCAGACACGACCAGTCGCTGGAAACACTTAGACTGGGCGTCAATGTATCTTCGCGATTTCCTGCTTTCTTTCCATAAAATCGAATACGCTGTTGGTTTCTTGTTGCTCGTGCAACACAAAGAGACTGGGTCCAGATGTCCGCTCATGCGGCTACGTTCGAATCTTAGTCCCCCTGCTCGGCCAACACTACAAGTTGCTGGCGGATGAGACAGCATGTTTTGCTTGGTCCTATAGTCAAGCTAAATAGATCGAAAGACACTTATACATCCTGGCGGGACAAGCATCCAGAGCAAGCTCGTATCATCTACCAATCCGTATTCGGGTCAATTCGCCACTCGTAACAATCATTTTCCAAAGTTCCGCCCTGCTTCCCATCGACACCCCCGCAGTTACAGCTGTCAATGATGGCATGCAGATATTTGGAGCAGAGCTCTGTACCCTGTAGAGCGTTTTGCGGCTCAGTTTCGGTGGAGTTGACGATGCCGTGATTATCAAACGAGCTCGCCGGCCACTTGTTGACCCAGCTGCACTTCGTGTGGTCCACGACTACGAGGCCAATGATGACAAGAAGAGGCCACGGGTCTCCACTAAACGGGAAACTGGTCTTATAGGAAAACCCTGCGTCAAGGATTGCTCCCTTATCGTTCAATTCGTTGCAGTAATCCTCGATGGCGTAATCGAGTCTGACGTGCTTGGCTGCGTATCCCGAATTGTAGCAGTGGCGGTCGTTGATTTCAGGATCACCTATTTCTAGTGTCCGCTTGGGTGCCGCCGAGGTCGTTGTGGTAGGAGTCTTTGACGCGCTGGATGATGATGACGATGGCTCGGGTGGGCATGTGATTATCTCCTCGTCGGGGACATCATTGCCGTCCCAGTCGTCGTCGTCTGTGTCCCGACCGCCAACGTCACGGTATGTCCACGGCTGCGGGTTGCAGGATATGTCCGGGAAACCGCATCTGCCTACCGAAGGACTGGTGTCAGACCCGAGCACCGCTCGAATCGCCTTCTTTGGCCAGTTGCCTGACGTGGGCGGCTTCGCGTCAGGTCCAATGGACAGGGGAGGCGTGGGGAACGGACCGGACGGGCTCGCGTAGGATTCCTTTCCGTCTGGGCCGTTGTACTTCACTCGTGGCCATGCTGGAGTCGTGGCTGGGATGGGGAAGAAGGGTTCCAGGCCCTGACGCTTCCCTTTGCCCTTGGCGCCATCAGCTGTGATGGTGACGGGCTTGAATCCTATTTCGGTCAATGTCAACGGGGGCTTGGTGATGGTGCTAGTCCACGTGCCGCTGCTGACAGTGATGAGGGGGTAGTTGACGACGCGGGTGGCGCCGGTCCAGGGCGGGATTTTGACGCTGCAGGGTGACGAGCAGGTGAAGCTAGGCGTGTCCATGTCCCAGATCTTGGGGTCGATCCAAGTGAGATCCTCGAAGCCCGGGGCGCTACGGCTGACGTCGAAGACAGAGATTTGCGTCCACTTCGGATGAGAATCGACGTTGAGATTGTCGGCGGCCATGATGCCCTTGCCATCCTGCACGGCGACGTACTTGGCACCGATGGTGATGAGATTCTGGATGCGGACGTTTTCAAGGTTCTCTTCAAAGAGAACCAGCACATTTTGGCACATTTGAGTGTCGACTAGGAGCATGCAATCAGCTTCATCCTCCTGGTCGCCATCCTACATGTATGTCTTCGGGGGTCAAATGGCACGTTAAACTTACTGCAGTCCTGTGCGTATGTGGAGAACCACGAGTAGATGCCCGCGCCCGCAATGAATACATTTTCAGACCCCCTAATGATGACGCCCCACGACTCGTCGCAGCCGCTAAACTCGTCGTCGGCCGCGCACTTGTACGTTGGGTCGCCGGGCATGACACCAACGGCCTCCTTGAAGGGTGCAGGTGGCTTGGGCGTGGGCTGGTAGTACGGAGACTCCGTCTGTATCATGCCCGCAAAGAGCTTTTTGGCGTTGTGGAAGTTGTACTGGTAGAGGACGGAGTGCTCGGACGAGGTGCCGTAGAGCCAGACAGGGGACTGGCTCTCGATGAGGAGGCCGCGAGCCACGTAGACGGAGTTTTGGACCTGTCAAAGTGACCAAGGTTTTTAGTACATCAACGCAGGACCGTTTCGGTTGCCGAGTACGTCAAGGCAGCGGATTTACTTACCATGTCGTTGTTGGCATCGTTCAGATCAGGGTCGCTATCCATGCGTCAGTGCTACATGTCGATATAGTATCGCAGGGAAGAGGGCGGCACACTCAATCATGTGGTCGGCCACCCAGAGCCACATATTTTCAAAATACCCAGAGGCCTCGGAAGTAATGTGCATCATCAAGCTTGCGGCGTTGCAACCCTCGTCGACGTCGCTTTTTGAGGGTGGGCATTCCTTTGGTGTAAGATTGGTGCCTGTCGCGCCACCAACTCGCGCGTGGCAGTCTACACAACGAAGTGAGCTTCATCATACTATGCGACATGAAATGGAAAAAGATGGATTCAGACAGGGCAAATAACAGGATGCTCACCCTAGAGACCAGCCGCGCCGGGGCTGCTGGCGCGCACGTTCCACTCAACCATGATCAAGCCCGGGGCGGGCCCACGGCTGGTGAAGATGAGGTCCTGCATCTCGATGGACCCGACTTCGTTGGCGTTTCCGACCTTTAGCATAACCTTGGGCTTACTGTGCCAGGTAGTCAGCATCACCATGACGAAAACGTGATACTCGTCGAGTTAGATCGCGGCTGGGAATTGGCGCCTCACCTGGCATCTGCAAAGTATTTGCCCGTCGCGACGAGCTGTGACCACGTCTCGCCCACTACCTTGGACCCCGCAGGGACAGTGACAGTGCCCGTGAGGATATATGATCCCGCATCTACAAAGAGAACCTTGCCCTGGCTGGCGTAAAGGGCTGCCTGCAACGCTGCCGTATCGTCGGTGACGCCGTCGCCCTTTGCGCCAAAATCCTTGACGTGGACAAAGTCGCCAAGCGCGCTGTTCTCGTACTGCGGCTTCTGGCGCTCAAAGTAGTTCCGCCTCTCGTCGATCAGATCAGAGTCCCGCTGGAAACCGGTGATCTTGCCGCCCTCGGAGAAAGAGCGGGTGGCCTTGGACGAGTAGACGGGGCCGAGCGCCCAGTGGTCGACCATGGCGGATGGTGCGAGCAGCGTAGCACCGCTCGTGTCTGCCACGGCCTTGTCAACACTAGAGAAGGAGACGTGCTCGATCACGTCGCCGGTGCTGCCCGTGCCGGGCTTGGAGTTTGGCGGCGCGATCAGAACGGCGGTGCCGACACCCTCGAAGCTCGAGTCGATGACGGAGATGGAGCCGATGTTGCCGTTGGGGGACTTTTTGCCATCCCGCTTCGAGCTCTTTGCCGTTGGCTTTTTTTCCTGCTGGAGGAGCTTGAAGCCCGTCTTGACGTTCTTCATGGTGATGGACTTCCACACCCAGCCCCAGTCCCAGATGACCTGGACACCGACGTCGCAGCCGTTGAACGTCAGCCGCTGGGCTGTGAACTGTTGGTTGCCACCGTAGATGCCGTAGCCGCCGCCAGTAAAGGTAATGTCGGACATGACGCCGCCGCTGCCGTTCTCGGCAAAGATGCCCCTCTGGCCGGTGCCCGGCTTGGCGATGAGCTCGACGTTCTGGATGCTCGTGGCCTGCGCAACCTGGTAGTGCAGGCAGGCCACCTTCTGCGACGAGCGCGTGTCGGTGATGTCGATGCGAATGTTGCGCAGCTGGCGGTAGAAGTTGGCCGTGTTGACGAACCACTCCTGGTCGAGGCCGTCGATGCCCGTGCCGCCACCCGTGTACTTGTCCGTCGAGAGGACGCCGAGGCCGATGAAGCGCTTCGAGGCAATGAGGGTTGGGCGATTGTTGGCCTGCGAAGTTTGACAAGCAAACAGAGTCAGACTTGATGATACTCGACGAGGATGATCTGAGGCACCATCGCCCGGCCCTCAACTGGGTGTACATGTACTCACGTCTCCTATCACTTGGGTGCCAAAGGGCATCTCAATCGTCGTGGAAATGAGATACTTTCCCGGGGGAAAGTAGATGATGGCATTCTTGGTCGTCGAGCCGTTGCACTTTTCGCCGCAGCGCTTACCGTCCTGCATGGCCTTGTTGATGGCCTTTGTGTCGTCGGTGACGCCATCGCCGACGGCGCCGTAGTCGACGACGTTGCGATACACCTTGTAGCCGGGGTCATCGCCCCAGGGCACGCTGCCCTTGCGAGCAATGTGCTCCATCCAGTACGAGCCCGACTGCGACGCCGCGGCCGCCTCCTTCCAGACCCTTTGGGTCACGTTGTGGCGAGTATGACGGGCATCGTCCTCGGCAACGAGAGCGGCCGCATCGGCAATCTCGTCGGTAATTTTGAGCCGCGGATGGACCGGCGCCGCGTCCTTGTCCTTGTCTCTTTCCTGGCGAGACCCAAGGGAGCCCGTCACAGTGCCGGGCTTCAGCTCATACTTGTTGCGCAGCGGGCTGGCCAGTCGGGCAACGTTGAGCTTGCTTGACTCGTCGATGGCTTTGTCAACGAGTTTGCGGGCCCTCTCGATGGCAGCCATGGTGGCGTTGCTCACGAGCGGCGCATGGATCACGGTGACGTTTCTCTTGACGATGGGGTTGGGATTCAGCGTGTCAGCATCCTTTGTACTGTCTACGCTGTGTCCAGGGGAACTGTTAACGATATTGCGCTCGCGCAGGTTCGTAGCATTGGAGGCGGCAGCAAAGGATGCGTGAAGCAGCTCGCGCCAGGGCCTGTCGCTCTCGTCGTCCTCGTCCTCCGCCGCCCAGAGACTCTCATTAGAGTATATAACGTGCTGGCTCAACGTCCCCCCGGTGAGCTTCTCAAGCTCCTCCAGAGTGACCGTGTTGGCCCAACGGCGAAGCTCATCGGGCGTCATCTCAGCACGCTTCGCCTGCGAGACAGGTCTCGTGTTGGCGACGGTTTGCGGCTTCAAGTTGGAGTAGCTGATGACACGCGCGGCGACACCATTTGCGGAATTGGACTTGCGGAAGTAGAACTGGGCGACCTGCATGTCCTTGTTGGCACCAGGGGGCCAGATACCTAGATGGTTGATGATGCGCTTCAGCTCGTAGCGCAGAGCCCGATGCGCAGTGGCCTGCCAGTTCTGCTCAGCCTTGACACCGCTCCGGCACTGAAAGGCTGCGCAGCGAGTTTGCGAGGCACCGCCCCCGGGGCTGTTGCCTGGGACGCCAGTGCCGTCGCCGCCCTCGACCCACGAGGCCGCGGGGAACTCGTCGCAGGTGTAGTAAACGCCCGACTTCTTGGTGTTGCGACCGACCCTCAGCGGCGCGAGGATGAACTTCAACCCATCCGGAGGAGGTGCCAGAGCCGTGGTCCACCACGCCCCGTCGTTGCGCCAGACAGTCTCCTGGTCGGAGTGCGGGCAGCCCGCGGAACTCACCCAGCCGGTCGGGCAGCTCCTGGAGCGTCTGTACTGCGACCGGCCGCGGGGCGACTTCTTGCGGGTGCTGAAGTCGAAGTTGAACCACGTGTTGTAGCGGCCCCGGGCCAGGCCGCGACTCGAGCCGTAGAAGTTGTCGGCGTTGCGGCAGATGGCCGTCATGTAGTGGCAGTTGTACTCGAGGAAGACGGCGTACGGATGCACATCGATGACCTGTTGGAACCGGTCTCTGGACGTGGGGCGCCACAAATAGACAGAACGGCCATTGGGGGAGTTCCGCTGAGCCACAGGGGTCTGTATGTATTGGCCGGAGACGCTCAAAAGGGAGAGGCTGAGGAGTAGAATGGATGAAAGGAATGATGGAACACGTTGGCGCGCCATCATGGCGAGAGCCCGAAAGGGCAGACGCGGATGTCAACGAGTATGAAGGTATAGATAGAGTGGGAAACACAGAGAGCACACTCGAGGGGAGGGCAATAGCACGAAGCGTCCGATCTGCGCAGCGGCAGAAGATAGTATACTCGCCGATCTCATACATATGCGCCCACGCCCGAGCATGTAGCTGTCTTATACAGCCCAGTCTTCCCTATAATGCACTTGCGAAGTAAACTTACACGGATAAGGTACTGGCTGGCCGTCTTCCAACCGGCATAGCTCAACCTTCTACCAGACGCAGCGCATCCCACCTCATGCGTGCACGGAGCGTCGTCTACAAGGCGCAAGTTCCATGCAACATTCGCTTAAGCCATCCCATGACCCATGTATTCATGATTGGTCTTACCAAGCTCTTCCGGCTGTTCGCTCACACTGAAGCGAAGAATGCGACTCTGCGGTGCATTTCCGGACGGTGCTCTCCAGGGGCCGAAGTTGGTGTACGCGCGGCCGGACTTACTAGATGAGGCAAACAGGTCGACCCTGACTATTGCTGCAGTACGACCCGCGGCTTGATGACAGATATCATTGACCGGCGCGTTTTAATCGGATGTCCGCATGTACTGACGGCCGGAGGGCAGTTTGGGGATGGAAAGGGGGGGGGAGAGTTGAGTGCTGGAGTCGTGAATGAATCGCTTGTTAGTCCTTGCGTCTAAGCTATGTTGTCTTATACAGAGTTGAAAGACCGGTCTTTTTGCCTAGGTGAGGTGCAGCAGATTGCCTTCGAGTCCAGTCGTATCAATAACTTTTGCTCAATACTCGATCGAGCCTTTCGCTCGCGTCTGGCCGGCCCAAACTCTTCGCTCTTCGTGTTTGTTTGTCGACTGCTATCTCCTCTGCCCCCTGCTTTCCTATCATTCATCGCTCCTGGTCAAGTTTATTCGCGATGAAGGCCTCCCCCCTCCGCCTCCCGGCCCTTATTGTCGGTCTCGCTTACATCCAACTGCTCGGCCTGTCCGCCTTGGTGCCGCCAGCAGCCGCCAAGGGTCAGTGCAAGCCGTACGAGTGGGTCCGTCCGGGCAGCGGCTCGACGCTCGACATGGTCGACGAAGCATCAGCAGCAGCAGATGACGATGGCGATGACTCCCCACCCAAGGCCGGCGAGGTCAACTGTCGACAAAACGCCACCTCACCTGCCGACGTCAACTACTACACGTGCAAGCAGATGGCGGACGACCACGACATTGACGTCGAGACATTTTTTCTCATTAACCCGGCGCTCAAGAGGGACTGCAGTGACATTCAGCCCAAGACAAAGTACTGCGTGAGCGGCTGTAGGCGTTCTCCTAAGTCCCTCCCAACTCCCTCCATGTCCATTCATGTCCCCTGCGCTCCATCATACCCTCATTGCACGATGAGAAAAGGGCCTACCTCTGACCCGACATGTTTCTCGTGCTAATGACTTGAGACGCATCACTGTTCTAGTTATCGAGCCCTTGAGAGCCTACGACGGCAAATGCGGTCCCCCCAACCGCAACGCGACCTGTCTCGGCACGCCGAAGCAGTGCTGCAACTCGGAGACGTTTACCTGCGGCGACGACTACGAGTGCGCCTCTTCCCCCATTCCCTTCCCCTTCCACAGTCTCTCTCTCTCTCTCTCTCTCTCTCTCTCTCTCTCTCTCTCTCTCTCTCTCTCTCTCTCTCTCTCTCTTCCTTGCACATTCTTCACACTAACCACCACTCCACGCGTCAGCGTCGACTGCGCCCCGGGCATCTGCTGGGAGGGCGCCTGCCCCGGCGACAAGACCTGGAGCACCGACGGCACCTGCGGCGAGGAGCACGGCTACTGGCTGTGCGCCGGGAAATGGGGCGACTGCTGCAACCTCGACGGCAAGTGCGGCACGGGCGCCGCGTTCTGCGGCGCGGACGTCTGCCAGTTCGGCAACTGCACCAACAAGCCGGACGACACTCCCGGCACGGGCGGCGGCGGAGGAAGCCTCCCGTGGCAGATGGGCAACACGACGGACGGGAGCTGCGGCGGGCCCAAGGCCTACACGTGCGACGTTACCTATGGGAACTGTTGCAACAGGGACGGGCGCTGCGGATCGCTGCCCCAGGACTGCGGCGATGGGTGCCAGCCTCTGTTTGGCAAGTGTGACACGCAGGCCAAGTGAGGTAGCTACCTAGCTGGAAGGCGCGTGACTGATGAGATGGGCCTTGTCAAAGTAGCTTTGGGTCCAGCGTGTCTTGACGTGCGTTGAGTGTGCTCAACTAACAGTTACTGTCTTGTTGTCTGAATGTATCACGTGTGTGCCTGTCGTAAAGCACTGTTTGCTGCCTCCTCACTCAAACGTAGAGAAGAATAATACACCCCCATCACATCATCAAACGTGAACGCAAAGCATCATCCACTCATTGCCCAGAAGACCACTGAGCCTCCTCTGCACGCCTCTGGCGGCCCACGACGCGAATCCTCTGGGACGACATCCAAGTGCTCTCCTTCTCGACCGCCACGTCGTCCGGGCACGGGAAGCTGACCATGAGCTTGGTGTCCTCGGGCCACGGCTCCCTGCCACCCGAGTTGATCTGCAGGAAATAGCTCCGGAGGCTCATGAGCCACGGGTGCACAGCAGCGACGTAGTCGCCGACCGTGACGAACCCACCGGCCTCCTCGTCGCCGCCGCCGCCGCGCGCCACGACCGTGAGCTTCTTGTCGTACGGGGGCGGGCGGAGGCCGCAGCAGCGGCACGGGCCCTCGGGGTCGTCGCCCGAGGCGTAGTTGTGCTCGTCCTCCCACGAGTCGGCGGCGTCCTGTAGCTCGTCGACGCGCACCGTGATGGACGAGACCGGGGGGTCGCATAGCGAGGCGTGCGCGACGGCATGCAGGTTGGGGCTGCCGCCGCTGCCGCCGCCGCCCTCGCCTCCGCCAGGTGCGCTGGTGGTGGTGGTGGTGGTGGTGGTGGTGGTGGTGGTGGTGCCGGGCAGGAAGCCGGGCTGGCGAGGCCCCGCGGGGTCGTTGGCACGATCCATGACGAAGATGGAGTCCTCTATGGGGTCTTGGAGGATCCAGTAGAGCCGTTCTGCCTCGAGGTTCAGCTGGACACCCGAGCTCGCCCAGAGGGCCTCGTAGGAGGGGTGCGGCATTGCGGCAGGCAGGCAGACAATTGTCGGATCGCAAGTGTGTGGGTGGTGCGCTGAAGAGATTATGACGTGCCAGAGAGACGAGACTGAAGTGGCGAGGGGATGCTAGGGCGGCTGGGCTTGTTTGTTCGGGAAGATGTCAAGACTCGCCTTCCCCTGGCCTGTTTGTTTGCTGTCAGGGTCGCCCGCCGTATGTTTTGTTTCCCCAGGTCCGGTCTAAGTCCAGGCGCTGAGACGTGGTCTGGGACCGGCAACCTGGATGGAGGTGCAGATGGCAAGTTGCGACGGGCCCGATGTGACGTTGGCGTCCTAGGTATATTGTACGGTTGTTAATTTTCTCGGGCCTTGGATCCGATTTAGGCAGGCGCCGTCGCCTATGTGTTATTGCCGCAGAACTCACTATCGAGATGGCTTGGTCACGATGTTGTCGATGGGAGATGAGCTATTTGCTGACTGTTTGTGCGAGGTAACACCTTCAAGTCTCGGAACGTCGAGGCACCGGTGGGCAGCACAATAACACGTCCAATATTGCGCCCTTGCAAAGCCGTGTAAGTCGATCCAAAGCGATAGAGCACTTGTGTACCACCAAAGGCCTTTGCCGCTGCCGAAGCCGAGCAGGGCCAGGGCGGCACAGTGGTCTGGTGTAGTAGTAGCGCCATTTGTTCTTAGTGCCGAAGAATGGCGGGTTTATTACAATGTGAAGACCCATTACCAGCTAGCAGGTTCAGAGCTTGGAACCCTCAGTCCAAGTGTAAGCAGACGCCAGGACTGATGGAGGATGCAGAGTTGATGTTGGTACGGCGGTATAAGCTGCGCAACCACAAGCATTGCTTCTACGAGGAGTCAGGACCAAAGGTGTCACGAAATCCTACATAAACTAACTACATGTGCCAGTTGAACCCTGCGTTGCAATCGCATACGAGATAGCTCTTATTGGTAAATATTGACCCGAACAGAATTAGACCTCGTCATGGCTCAACTAACATACAACGTGGCAGCCGGTGGTGAGACAGCGAGCAATATCCAAGTCGTGATGGCCGGGCACATGCAAGCGAGGCTTGCTACGTCAACAACATCCTCGTGCTTCCAGTACACGATACTGATGGGCACCATGGATCGCTGGTTGCCAGAAACGGGACATGCTTGCTCGGCTGCGCATCCAGTTATCAAATATAAGGCAGTCAGTGTGTCTGCCAGCGGCGCCAGTATAAATGCCTAGTGATGTGCTGCTGGTGCAAGGGACTGAGGCTTCTCGTGATCCATCTCTGTGTGCCATCACCTCTCAACTCCACCACCAACCACCGCCGCCCTCTTACACCCGTCAGTTGAAACAACTCCGTCACCATGGTCAAGCGTTGCCACCTCCTCCTCCCTCTTGCCGTTGCCACCACCAGCCTCGCTGCGGCCAACCCCCTGCTGGGCACGCGCGCCCCCTGCGGCGAGGGCCCCGACAAGATCTGCTACGGCGTCTCCGGCGGCGAGCCGCAGCAGCTCGACCCGGACGACATCCAGTACGTGGCCGACTACCTGCGCTACATCGGGGATCAGAACACGGGCGCGGGCAAGTTCTGGAGCATGCCCAAGGCCGTCGACTGCGCCGAGTGGTCCCTGCCCGTGCCCGACGCGGGCACCGTCTTGGCCCTGGCCAAGCACATCAAGGCGCGCGTCAGCTCGAGCATCCTGTACAAGGACCTGGCCGCCACCATTGACGGCGGCGTGGGCGCCTCCGACGCGCAGAAGAAGGCGGCGCTGGCGGGCTGCGGCGCCAACGGCGGACAGCTCGGCGCCAAGGCTAACACGACCAACCCGCTGTACGACACGGATGAATACAAGAAGAGCGGTGCCAAGCCCGAGGGTATCATCATTAAGCTCGTCAGGGCGCCGAACACGTCCTAGTCATGCGCGGAGATATACAATAGATGCGCATGTCATCGGTGACGAGACATGGTGATTTAGTAGTTACCATCACTTGCATTAATGTGACCACACCCATCAAATAGAGACCGGTCTATAAGCACCGGGCTCTTGGCCTTCATCAATTGTAAGCTCATTACGACAGCTAGCAGAAAAGCCTGCTATGGAAACCCAATCGGGCAAATAGAGCTTCATGTCCTCCTGCCATCGAGGGGGCTCACTTCTTCAAGCTCGGGGGTTCCTCTCCCGTCCTCCTCATACCAACGCTGAAGAAGACGAAACGAATTGAGACTTTCCAGTCGAGGTGAGAGGCATCTTTGTAACCAGCGCATCACGCTCAAATTCGTTGCCATCGATGCCACGAGCTGGCAACGGCCAGACACGCACGCCTTGTTTGGTCCCTTCAACCTTGACGGAGAAGCCGGACCCCCACTAGATCGCCGGGGTTGTTCGCGCCCTTGCCCGCCTGCCTGGATGCCCGAGGCCAAGCTCAACTGGGGAGATGCTGATGCTGATCAATTGTCACAGCTCGGTTCGTCATTCGCTGGCGCAACTGTGGCGATGGGCTTAGATGCTGGACACATGTTGTCAGCATCGCCATGCCCGGACAGGCCAAGGGGCAGGCACAACGGCGGCGCCGCCAAGACGGGGCTGACAGGAAGCTTATGTTGTCATCAGGTTGCCTGCCTGTCCGTGTGCCAATTGCGTTCAGGGACAGGATGCTCTTTTAGACGATGATCGTGTTTCCCATCACGAAACTTGCAACTATTCCCTTCTTCCGACTTGTCTCCATCCCGGCCGGCCCGTCATCAATTCGCCTCACGATACCCTTCGACTGTACTTTAAACTGCAGAAGCGTAAGAGCGGCATGACCTCATATCTGACGTGGGCCGCCATCTAGTGACTCGTCGCGAGCCCCAAACGTTCGGCGCCAGCAGGCCTCGATCCCTGAGCGTGTGCTCCCATGGAGATGCAGAAGCCGCGGCGCGGAGCGCACAGAAAGTCAAGACGGGGATGCACGGCATGCAAAGCCCGGCACGTCAAGGTACGGCCAGACACGATACATCATTTGCCCGCCCATAGAACGTGTGCCTCCCACTCCCTGAGCTCGACAGCACTGATCCCGACTTGGATATCAATGGCAAGAGAAGCATGGCTCATCACGGATACATATATGTAGTGCGACGAGCAAGGCCCTCCCTGCGCCAACTGCACCATCCGCAACGTCGAATGCATCTATATCCCCACGCCGAGGCGCGACCAGTCGCCCACCTGGGTCATCGAATCCTACAACTCCAACTCTCGTTCCCACTCCTCGTCCAACAGCCTCAGCCCCGTGCGTCGCCCGCCCGCGACCATCTCGCCGCTGTCCCTCTCCTCCTCCGAGTCCAGCAACCGCCTCCTCGAGCTCGAGCTCATGCACCGCTGGTCCGTCCGCACGTGGCAGGGCATGTACAGCCTGCCCACCTGCCAGTCCTTTCTCCAGGAGGACCTGCCGCGCCAGGGACTGCGGCACGGCTTTATCCTCGACGGCATCATGGCCCTGGCGGCGGTCGATGCCTCGCTGCAGGCTTCCTCATCATCGTCGTCGGGAGACCGCTCGACGGCGCGACGGTACAGGCGCGCGGCGCTCGAGTACTGCAACAAGGCGAGCGCCGCGTTCCGCGTCGCGTTGAACATGCAGACCATCACGCGTGATACGCTGTACCTGCTCGCGACGTTTGGCTGCATGGCGGGCTACTTTAACCTCATCATCTGGGACGACGACGGCGGCGGAGGCGGGGGGCGGTCCGCGCAGACGAGCATGCTGGACCGCGTGCACGCCTCGTTCGTCATGTTCGTCGGCTGCGCGCACACGGCGGCCCTCAACTGGCAGTGGTTCTTCGACAGCCCGACGTCGGCGCGCGTCGCCGCGGAGGAGTACTACCCGCGGCTCGAGTTCATGGAGCTCATCGACCCGCAGACCAAGACGGCCATCAACCGCCTCTCGACGGTGAACCGGCTCGTGCGGCTACCGCTGCCGCCACCGGACGACGCGGGGGAGCTGGATGGCGACTCGTCGGAGGAGAAGAAACGGCAGCGGCAGCGGCAAGGCCCGTTATCATACGACGTGTGGTCATACCGCATCGCCGTCGGACAGACCAAGTACGCCTTCGCAGAGCAGGCCGTAGGACGCATCAAGGGCTTCCTCATCAGCGTGCCGTGCATGTGCGGGCCCGAGGTCATCGAGGGCCTGCGCACGCGCGAGCCCGTCGCCATGTTCGTGCTCATGTACTGGGGCGTGCTGCTCGACGCGTGCGCCGCGGACCCGTGGCTGTGGTGGGCGGCCGGGCGGACGGGGCGGGACGTGGTCGAGGCGGCGTCGGCGGTGCTGGTGCGGTCGCCGGAGATGTTTGCGCTCGAGGACGTGCGCGAGGGCATCACGTGGGCAAGGGGGCGCGTCGGGCTGGACCCGTTGGTGCCGGTTGTGCGAGAGTTGGTTGACGAGCCGTTGCCTGTCGTGGCCTTGACGCACATGCAGACGTGAGTGTCGATGCTGGACATGGACATTGATGTTACGAAGTAGAGAGTATATATAGACGTGAGAGATGAGGGGAGTTCAAGCAGGAATTCTGATGACTGGAGCCTGATGGGTTATCAGAGACTATTGAATTGAAGGAGATACTCTTGGGAAGCTAAGAGACTACAGACTATTGACTATTGAGGTCGAAGGAGAGACTCTTGGGAAAGCCCTAAGATACTACTGATAACCCGGAACAAAGACTCCCGATAAAGTCAATCCCAGGAGTCCCGCACCAGACTCAAGGCCAAACCCACCAAAGACTCCATGTCGCCACTTTCAACGTATAAACACGGCAGGGCTTCAGGACAAAAGGCATTTCGTCCTACTTTAATGCTCTCTCGCCCATGTATGTAACAAATTGTAATGACCAGTCCGCGGAACAGCAACATAAAGTCATGTGTGATGGCTTTGCCCGAGCACTGTTGGGACGCTGCCAAAATAACATAACATAATAGGTTCGGTCATTATAGCTCCCAGAGAATAAAAAAAACACAGCCAACGCCGATACATGGGTCCAACCACATCATACGTACTTACATCTAGCTGGACCCCTCCAGCTCAATGCTCATCCACCCAAACATCCCACACGCCAGCCCCAGCAGCAAAATCGTCACGATGCTCGCCCCCACCTTATCCCCCGTCGTCACCGGCTTCGCCTCCTTCTCAATCTTCCCGTCGCCGCTCCCCCCGCCTGGATTCCCCTTACTCGTGCCGCCCGTCTTGCTCGTCGTCGGGGGCTTCGCGTGGCCGATGAGCAGGCTCTGCACCGCGGCCAGCGCGCTCATCTCCTGGCCCGCGCCCGTCTTGCCGTCGTACTTGTGGTCCCCCCAGTGCAGGCCGCAGGCACGCCCCGTGTCGCCGCCGGTGCACTGCGAGACGGCCGCCTGCGCCGACGTCTTGAGCACGGGGAGGATGCGCTCCGCCGTGAAGGGCGCGAGCTGCGTGATCTGCGCGTACCACCGGTGCACGAAGCCCTTGTACGTGAACATGTCCGTCTTGCACCCGTTGCCCGGCTCGCACGAGATTTCCGTCGCGATGTCCTTGGGGAAGAAGGTCTCGAGGCCGTACGTGATGAGCTTGTCGAGGCGGTCCTTCCACTTTTGGTCCTCGGTCTGGCAGCCAACGTATAACACGGATCAGCAAAACATGAACTTTTCTAAAGTAAAGGGGGAAACCGTCTCTTCCTCCTGTCTCGAGCGTGTGACAAGAAACTCACGTGGTTATACATGAATGCCGCGCCCTGGGCAAAAATGGCGTTGTTATACGAGTACTGGACCTTGTTGATGTCCTTGCAGTCGTGCTCGACGTTTCCTCCGTCGTAGATGGCGTACGTCTTGGCGTCGATGAGACCAATCTTCTCTACCCAGTCCCACGTCTTTTCCGCCCAATTCGAGTATGTTTCGTTGTCCGTGTATCGGAACAGTCGCGCGCCCATGTTGAAGAAGCATCCGTTGGCGATGCCTGCTCTTGTCAGCGTTCCGTATGCTTTTCAACGTTTGCTCCAATGCTTCGTGTTTCTCTCCACGAGATGCCACCCTCGGCACATCCGT
Organism: Purpureocillium takamizusanense; assembly: GCF_022605165.1. Lineage (NCBI taxonomy): Eukaryota > Fungi > Ascomycota > Sordariomycetes > Hypocreales > Ophiocordycipitaceae > Purpureocillium > Purpureocillium takamizusanense. The sequence continues at coordinate 375,550 of NC_063080.1, read as the reverse complement.
CTACCACACATCAACATGTCCGCGCAGAAGGATTGGCTTACTGTTCTTATACCCATACCCATTATTCGAAAAGGGAATCTGCCACCGCAACCCCCCGCCGCACGTCTCGTCGTGCCGGTCCGGGCTCGCCTGGGTGTTGAAGACGGCCTGCGCGAGGCCCAGCCACCCGGGCCGGTCGGAGGGGGGGTCCGGGAACTTGTTCTCCGCGGCCGACATGGCGGCCATGCCCCAAAAGGCCTGGTCGTCGTTTCCGAGCGAGGCGGTGACGTTGCGCGGCATGTAGTCCTGCCCCTCGCCGACCTGGAACTGCATGGCCTGGATGATCTCGTCGTTGTACGACGAGTCGCCCGTCCAGGCCCAGTAGTCGATCAGGGTCCCCCACATGGCACCGCCCTCCCACCAGTAGTAGTCGCCCGCGGGCGGCGGCCCGGGGAGGATGCCGGGCGTGCCTCCGGATTCGTTGCCGTGATAGTACTGCAGCATGTCCCAGGCGAGTTGGCCGGCCGAGTTTCTGATGGCGGCTGCGCGAGCAACAAGTTAGCCACTCAGTTCCTCAGTCAGTCAGTCAGTCATTCAGTCTGTCACTCAGTCACTCCGTCGCGTCGTTTTGTTTCGTTTTGTTTCGATCCAAATCTCAAACGAGTCTGTTTCTTTGACCGTTTGTTGCGCTGGACGACGGACCGGAGGATCACGGGGACGGGCAGAGAGAGAGAGAGAGAGAGAGAGGGCGCGCACCATCGTTGTCGAGCGAAAACACCGACGCCGCCGTGGCCAAGCCAGCAGCCGACAGCAGCGTCAATGTGGATAGCGAGTGCATCATGATGATAGTATTCGTGACTGCCAGGTGCGTCGAGCACGCATCGCAGCCGGCAAGGCGGCACCAAGCAATTAAACCACCAAAAAAAGAAACAAACGAGCGACGGGAGAGCGGATTGGGAAATATACGCGCGATGACAGACAAATGCGGCGCCGCAGTCTATGTCAAAGCCGAAACGAGGACACTCTTCAGCGCATTTGAAGGTATGAAGTTGGGGGGAGTCGAACGCTTCGATTTGCGGAGAAGGGCCAAGCCAGGAGCGAGATGGAGCAAAAGCGCGGGAGACGTGGAATCGAGGGGGGCCCTGGCTTCTTCATGTCGTATGACATATGTATGGGGGGGCGTCATCAAGGGCAAGGTGAGATGTTCTCCACGCGAGGCGACGCTGGCTGGTTGGCGTACGTACGGGGGGCAATGTGGGAAAAGCCCGAAGCAGATCCCTTCGTATTTGCTCAAAACATCCTGACAGGACGGTCCCAAGGCTAGTTATTAGCGCTAACTACACCAAAAGTTGCTTTGCTTCTCCAGTGTTTTTTTGGCCACCAGGGAATGGAGGAGTGGGGAGGATATGGGAGGGTTGCATGGCTGCTGGCTGGCTGGCTGGGCTGGCTGATGTGTGCCCTCGCCTCTCTCTGCTGCTCACGGCGGACAACAAGTCAACTCAAAAGACGCTCGCAAGACATGTCGCTCGCTTCCCGCTTGGGGGAAACGGGAAAACCGGAGACCGGCCCCTCGTCGCAGTGGCGGGTGGCTTGAGGGGACAGCCGCCGCGTTCGATCCAGTACCTAGAGAGCGCATCAACAACAAGGTAATCAGGGGTCGCGTGCTCGTTGATGGTCACAGACTGACTACCTACACAGGAGGGGAGACGAGTCACCATGAAGGACACCAGTGGACATCGGGCATGGCGGGAATAAAGCTGAAATTGCAAGCCCGCTCCGCCACGATCCTTGGGTGCTCGCTCGTTCCCTCTGTCCTCGTTGCTGCAGGCCTAAGAAAAAGGCCGGAGCGAAACGGCGCTCCTCCGCAATGCCACACAGGGCGAACCAGATGCCAGGGGGGGATGGGGGGGCCGCTGTAGCACCATCATCCCGCCTCCGATCCATCCGTCCGTCCGTCCGTCCTGGACTTGGAATGCATTTGGTCAGCCTGTGGACGCGCGCGCGACCGACTTGCGACCACTATGAGCTGCTGGGTGTTCGTTCCCCGTTGGCGATCAGAATCTCATAACCCTGCGCCAGTCTGTGACCACCATCATCACCATCATACACACCACAGATCTTCCTCTCTGTCCAAAGACTGTTCGTCGATTTAGCCTCCCTGACCGGAGAGCCGGCCGGGTCGAACAACTCAAAGTCGAATAAGAGTAACCGCCATCGCAGCGCCACCCACCAACCGCATCGTTATGCTTATTGCCTCCTTCGATTTGGGACTGCACAACGACAAGCCGCCGCCCCTGGCCTCGCTGGGCTAGGATGGGCTGGGATGGGCTGGGATGGGCTGAGCCGCTGAGCAGCAAGCCTTGCCCTCTCAACGACCGCAAACGTCGGCCAAGCCGGTTGCCGGCAACGAACGATCCCATCCCGTCCGTCCACAGCGGATGAGCGGGTCCCACCCATCCATCCCACCACCTCGAGGGGGGTTTCAAAGTGGCGCTCCTTGCGGCAGGGATAGGCAAGCCCCGATGTCATCCACTGAAATAACGGGCCCAAGTGTGCGCGCGCGCGTGGCGTGGGTTAGTTATTAGGAGCCTACTCCCAGCACAAGGTCCGGACTCGAGTTCCTGCGCGCGGCCGCTTGGGTGGTGGTGGCTTGTGGGTGACCCCCTGAGATTGGGGCGTCAGCGTGTAGGCAGGCAGGCGGGTGGGTGGTGTGGAATCGCACTGCGAGATGCCCATTGTAGCTGCTACGTATGTTAGTTAGTATAGCGGACGCGGGCGCACGCATTGTCATGGTAATGTGATGGATGGGTGTGTGCCCGACGAGACGCGCGGCTCGTCGGCTCCCGCACGGCTGGCATGTCGTCAACGCGTTGCCCGTCTGTCTCTCTCTCTCTTCTCACTCACGCACACACACACACACACACACTCACTCACACGCACATCTCATCAACACCCGACAGACGCGGGGCTCCGATCGAGAGCACAGACCGCTAGAGAGCGTGTGTGTGTTGCCGAGTCGCGTGCAGCACGTAGATTTCGCATGCCGCGCATGTATGTAGGTACTAACGTCACCCACTCTCCGGGCCAAAAAGCGGCGGTATGTTGCCCCTGAACTCCGAGCATTCATGGCGTCACGCATCCACGACTAGAACAAAATAGTATACCGTCTACTCCGACGCTGCCAACTCCAGCTCACCCGACGTGGACAATATCGGCATGAAAGAAAGCTCCAGTCCCGGTGCTCTTTTTTGCACCCATACTGTACATGCAGTCTGCACACATGCCGCGCCTCTGGAGCCCATCCGTATCGTACATAGTTTCGTACGGCTGCCGCTATTTTTGCCACAAACCCGTATCGCACAGCCTCAACTCTCACCAAAGCAGACCCTAAACACGGGGCGGCCCGTATCTTCCATCTCGGCCTTCGGCCTTGCCATATGCGTGGTGGCTTACCTCCCGACTTATTAGACAAATCCCCTACCGCCTGGCCCACCCCGGAGCAAAAGTCGCAAAACGTCATGTATCCTTTATACTACTTACCGCAAAAATGTCGATAGATTGGCAGAATCCTAGCGTTCAACTCGCTTGCCGTCAATCCGATTCCCAAGCAGGCGCTCACGAGTACACGTATTGGCTAAAGACTTGCCAATGACACACGTAAGCCCTAGAAAAATACGATATGCCCGTGTCGAGTAGGCTACAAAACTGCCAATTTTATCGAGCTTTCACGGGTAGCGTTAGAAATCGACGTCGATATCAACGATAAACTACATGATCCCAGAACGTCGTGTTCTGACTTCTTCTTCCCATGGCGACGGCAAAAGGCTACAATTGCGACTTCCAGGGAGTGTTGCATACAAACAGTGGAGTCGCATACGGGAAGGACCTCATCTTCGCAGTGATAGAACGCTCCTTGCCTAAGTTAAAGCTGCTCGCGGCTCTGGAGGAGTAATCTGCCATTGGCATGACCGACGAGGCTTCGTTGCCGAGGATTGCTGCCAGCCTCGTAGAGAACATGCCATGCGCCTTGCAGAAAGGAGTGTAGAATTGCCGCACTTCATGTTCGTCCCCATGATAGTCCATGCCGGCTTCTCGCGTCTGGCGCCCCTCTCGCTACCTGTCAGTAAAGACAACTTCGCCTTACATGCAGCTACGTTGCAGTGCCATCAATTCCCCAGAGTACGAGAACCATGGTCGAGCCCCTTTCACAGATGCAACGAGCATCCATGTATCCTCCGACAGTTGTCCCGCACCACAAGCAGCCCTGCAAATGTTGGCGTTCTCCCTGGACTCAGAATTGCATGCGGAACAGACGTAGAATTTATTTTGTAGCCAAAAGTGACTCATGAGTCATGAATAGTTATTTGACACATTGTAGATGTACTTGTCGCTTCCTGACTTATACTTGACACGACTGCAGTGTGTCGACAACAGCCAAACTTCTATGTAAGATGGATAATTATTTTGAAGTTGGAGTGAAGATAAAAAAACATTAAGACGGCTTCCCAGGCACACAAACCACGCGCGGGCGCCGCAGTGTACTGCGCCCTCTTTTCCACCGGTTTTGCAAATCTAGACGGAGCACGAGGCATCGTAGACGCGGAACTCGTCGCAGTAGCCGCTGTTGCTGGCCCAGAAGGTGGTGGCGGGAACGGAGCCGAGGTTGCAGTGCTTGTAGCTGTCGCTCCACTGGAAGGACTGGCAGGCCGGGTTGGACGCGCAGAGGGCCTTGCAGGCGGCGATGTCGGGGAGGCTGCCGGAGCTGGCGAGGAGCTTGTCGCTAGTGCCCCAGACGCAGCCCTTGATGCCGCAGGTGACGCCGACGGTGGCCGTCTCGGTGGCGATGACGTTGATGGTGTGCGTGGAGGTGACGTCGACGGTGTTGGTGACGGGGGGCAGGGTTTGCTGGGGGCAAGCGATGAGCAGGAATGTCCAGTTGCGAGGGGATATACATGTGTATGTTGATGGAGGAGCGAGGAAGAGGGGATGGCATCACTTACAACGGAGAGGTCGACCTCGGTCGAGGTGGTCAGGGTGACGGTCTGCTGGATGGCAGGCGACGGGGTCGAGATGAAGCACGAGCAGGCGCTGCTGACGCGCGAGGCAGGGTACGAGGCCGACAGCCAGGGCGGGTACGCGGCCGCGGCATCACGCTTGTAGCGAGGGTCGGCGATGGTGCTGTACTTGGTGACGACCTCGGTGGCGGTGGGAACGTTGAGGTCACTGGGGAGGGAGACTATGAGCATGCGTACTTGCTTGTGATGGTGCTGCTGCTGCGCGCAAACAGGAGAAGAGGGAGAAGGCAGCGCAGAGAGAGGCAGAGATACGGGGCCGACTTACTTAACAATGACGTTGGTGACCGTAACGGGAGGGGGCGTCTGCGTGCTCGTCTGGTGGTCCGTGGCGACGGCGTACTGGGTGTTGACGACGGTGGACTGGATGTAGGTGGAGCAGAAGGCGCTGGCCGAGGAGCTGTACCGCTTGTCGCGCAGGTTGCGGAGGCAGTTGTCGGCGTTGCAGGTCAGGGCGCGCTCCTTGAGGTTGTTGGGCGTCACCAGGCCGTGCTCGAAGTCGAAGGTCAGGTTCGGCTCCGAGGGGACAGCGACGGCGGCCGCGTGGGCGGCGAGGAGGGCGATGAGCTTGGCGTGCATTGTGAAGAGGAGTGTTTTCCGAAGAAAGGGGAAAGAGAGATGAGTTAGAGTAGTAGAAGTAGATGTGGGCGAGGTGGTGAAAGAGAGAGAGAGATGCAGGCGGAAGCTGTTTGTCTGATGAGTTGGACTGTCTGAGGAGGAGAAGAGGATTAATCTCAACGGGGTCATCGGCCTCGCTTTATATCTCTCTGAGGCTCTGGTCCGGGTCTGGGTATCTTCCTTGTCGCCCATCGCGCGCAGGTATCGATCTTAGCCTCACGATGCCACGGAACCACAATTTGGCAACTCCAGATGTCGTCGCGTTCAACGTTTGCTCGTGCAACTCTGCGGCTGAGCGGGCGACCGGGTCGCGCAGCGCGTAGTCTCCCCCGTAGGAACCCATGACAACGCAGAGTATTGAAAGAGGCGTCCGACTAACCACCGCCTCCGGGCGAGGCCGCTCGCGATGTGCCTGGGTGGCCCCTGAGCAGCAGCCATTGCCCAGCCATCACCGTTGCCGCCAGCAGACCGAGCGCAGCGAACAAAGCAGCGAGATCTGGCGGCGGCGGCCAGGGTCCAGGTCCCGAGCCAAGGGTCTGGGCTCTCCTCTTTCTTCTCTCTCTCGCACGAGATGCCGACCCGGTCAAGCCGGTATCTGCCGCCCGGGGGGGGACCTGACTGGGGAGTGTCAATTTTTCGACAGGGGCCTCATGGACTTCGGGACTTCAATGTTGGGTCTGCTGCTCAGCTCCCCCCTCCGCCGCCACGCGGCTGCCGAAGCTATCTTGCAGCCCTTTCCCGATCGGTACGCAGACTATTTGCCCACTGGGCGCGCGCTCACCTTGCTTGCTTCTTCGCCCCTGGGTCGGTGCTTGTAGGGCTGAGAGGGGGGACCAGGCCTCTTGTGGCCAGGCGAAGCGAGGCCAGGCGAGGCGAGACTCAGCCGCACCGCAGGAACAAACAGCCAGCCGTTCAGGCACCAGAAGCGCCAGGCGACGACAATGGCGGCGGCGACGGCGGCAGCGGATGCCGTATCGCTCATTTCATGCACGCCTGGTGGCTGCAGGAGCGGTGTATGTATGTACAGCATACAGTCGGGTGACACGAGCCGGGCTTGGGGTTGGATTGGATATTGAATTGGGCTACCGAGCCGCGCCCAACGTTACCAAGTTACTAAATACGTTAGTTGTACGTGCTAGACGTCGACGGGGCGGGTTACTATTGGGATGGGTATGCGCTCTGGACGCCGGACTCGACGACCGAGCAGCACCCAAGTTACTAACTCCATACATTAGCTGTACTAGCTGTAGACGGGGCAAGTCACTATTGTGATGCGTGCATGCGCTCTGGGCGCGTGGAGCGAGCGACGGTCTGGAGCGGCTGTGTTGTCTACCGACCAACTACTGCCGCAGCTGGCTTGGCGGGGTCTTGTTGCTGCATCGGGAAGACTTTCTCAGTTGAGGCTGGCCTGGGTCGCGGCTGATTGATGCGAAGCAACGAATGCCGTCGAAGTGACAGCCCGACGACTGACAATGACATGCTCGTGAAGGTCCCGGCGACGCCGCACCAACGACGACGACGACTCATGGCCCGGCCCGCCTGGGAGCTGTACCGTGCAGCTGGTCGTCAAAGAGGGCCTCGGCTTCTTAGTTTGGTATTGCCGGAGGCCGCTCTCAACTACATGTAGTTAGTTACCAAGTTGAATGCGGGGGGTTCGTGGTAACTAGCCGTGATCCCGTGAGAGCGAACCTGAATGGAGCCTGGGCTGAACCACGCGAGGCTCTTGCAAAGACACAAGCACGACCGTTGAGTTGATTCTAGATCGCGCTGCTTGGCAAAAACAATGGCGACGCGAGGTAGGCGTAGCCTTCATGTCTCTGAACCGAACGCTATGTTTGCTTCAAAAAGCAATCATGCAGTTCCAGCTATGTTTAGATCAAGGGCAAAATTCGGAGCGTTTCTTCCGCAGCACGTGTCGGAGTGTATGAGGCGTTACGGTCTACGACGTGCTTTTCGAGTTCAATGTTGCTTCAGAGATGCGGAAGGTATTCGCGATGCAGAGTTCATCCTGTGAGCTTTGACTTATGAGCTCGGACTTGACAATTGAAAAGGATTGCAGCCACGTATTTTGGCCTCGCCTGGTAGGACCTGTGGCATTTGCGATTGGTCGGCTCCATTTGCGGCTGATGAGGATGCTTCAACTCCAGTTCTCCTCATGGTGTTGATCTCGTCGATTGTGGTGCTGGTAAAGCGCGTTGCCATCTGCCATCCTACAGCATGAAAAGTGACCATGAGAGCGGAAAGAAAAGATTGAACTGATTCCGAGTCGTCAATGACCGACAATTTTATCTCTTATCAATGAGGGCATCATTATGGAAGAGGGCGACGAGGATTGGGCTTCAATTGACGATATTCCACGGTGCAGGGTAGTCGTACAGTGCAGAATACAGTACACAGCACCACAACACTGTGTTCAATTCTGACGTCGCCTCGCGGGCCGTTGATGCTTTGCTTCAAATTTCCAATTCCGACGCCCGCTCGACCATCCGCCCAATTGGCGCCATGAAGCTTCACTGACGTGGCTGAACTGCATCCGAGACTTGCGAAAACGACCCCCGACGCCACTCGCAACCCCGACCAACAACACCAACGACATCCGTGTCGCGGCGCGCTCGGCCTGCCCGCCATGTTCGAGAACCTCTGCACGCTGCCGCTGCAGGCGGACGTGTTCGCGACGGCGCTGCACCCGACGGAGCCGCTCTTGACCGTCGGCCTCGCCAGCGGCCACGTGCAGACGTTTCGCCTGCCGCCGAGCGGATCTGCCGATGACAACGGCGACGACGGCGACGGCAGGGGATCCATCGATACCGTGTGGAAGACGCGCAGGCACAAGGGCAGCTGCAGGTGCCTTGCCTACGGGCACGACGGCCGGTGTGAGTGACTTTGACTTCACTCGGGTAGAAGATTTTCGCTGGGCAATGAACGGCTGACTCTGGGACGGGGCGACGCTCGCCTTGGCCACCGAGAAACAAAAAGCCTTGTACTCGGCCGGCACCGACGCACTCGTCAAGCAGTTCGACCCGATGACGGGCCAGGTCGCCTCCAAGCTCGCCATCCCCAGCACGACGACGGTGCCCGACGCGCCGACGCTGCTGCACGTGCTCAACCCGCAGGCGCTGCTGCTGGCGACGGACTCGGGCGCGCTGCACATCTTCGACATGCGCGAAGACGCCGCCGCCGGCGGGCCCAAGTCGCGGGGGGAACGGCCGGCGCAGACGCACTACCCGCACGCCGACTACGTGTCGAGCGTCACGCCGCTGCCGCCGTCCGAGGAGAGCACCAGCGGCTTCCCCAAGCAGTGGGTCAGCACGGGCGGCACCACGCTCGCCGTCACCGACGTGCGCCGCGGCGTGCTCGTCCGCAGCGAGGACCAGGAGGACGAGCTGCTGAGCTCGTGCTTCATGCCTGGCATGGGCCCCAAGAAGAACCGCAACAACGGCGTCCTCGCCGTGGGCTCCGGCTCGGGCGTCCTGACGCTGTGGGATAAGGGCGCCTGGGACGACCAGCAGGAGCGCATCATCGTCGACGGCGGCGGCCACGCGGGCCTCGGGCTTGGTGGTGCTGGTGGCGGTCGCGGCAAGAAAAAGGGCGGCGCCGCCGCGGCGGGCGGCGAGAGCATCGACGCCATGGTCCGCATCCCGCAGGAGATGGGGCTCGGCAAGAAGGTGGTGTGCGGCGTCGGCGACGGCAGCCTGCGCGTCGTCGACCTGGTGCGCCGCGAGGTGGACGTCTCGGCCAACCTGCGCCACGACGACTTGGAGGGCGTCGTGTCGCTGGCCTTTGACGCGGCGAACCGCCTCATCAGCGCCGGCGGCCGCACCGTCAAGGTCTGGGAGGAGCTGTCGGAGCTGCAGGGCGGCGGTGACGAGGACGAGGACGAGGACGAGGACGATGATGATGAGGATGACGACGACGACAGTAATGCACGCGGCAACACGGCTAAGCGCGCGGCGGCAAATAGCGACAGCGACAGCGACGACGACGACGACGACGGCAGCGACAGCGACGCCCAAGACGGCGTGGCAGAGATGAAGCGTCGGGCCAAGCGCCGCAAGGAGATGCAGAACAGCAAGCTGGGGCCCATGGGCGCGCACGGCGTCCTGGGGTTCGCGGACATGGACTGAGTTGCGCTACTATCCATGCATCCAGCCCATGCATCTATTCATCTATCCCACTTGGCCGAGATCTTGTATACTACGTTTCACGGGGGAAGGACTTTCTTGTTTTACCATTCACGGCATAGACAAAAACACAGAAAGAAGGAAAGAAAGGAAGAAAAGAAAAGCAAGCGTCAGTCGGGGCCTCGTTTTTTTCGTTGCCGCTAGTAGGCGTTTTTCTTTCTTTTCTTCCATACAATCTCGGGGTATATATAGATGGTATCTCTGGAAAAAGTGGTATCTCAGTGCATGCGCATGCGTGCGTGCGTGTGTGTGTTTGCCGGTGCAAAAGTACATTCCCCCCCGCCCAACCAAAACTCCATGCTCAATAGTGTCTGTCTGTCCTCGCCATTCCGTGTCTCTTGTCCCGCTGTACGCAGCACGGCCGCTTCCCTCTCTGTAACTCTCCCTGTCTCCTCTCTCGTGGGAAAGGCGCATGGAACCATCCTCCTGCGCAAGCAGCCGTGTCTTGGCCCTGGTCTCGTGGGGAAAACAAAAGCATGAGGAGGAGGACATCAACCCGGGAGCTGCCTCTTGTAAGGCCTCGCTCTGGCGCTCAGCAAATCAGGATGGCCTGAATCCTGCTCATGCGCTTTGCCATCTGCTCCTCGGCCCTTCCAACCGAGTGTGCGAATCGGTCCTGTTGTGAGACGTTGATGGATGCAGTAATCCTGGCGTCTTGACGGCGACATGTGTCTTTGTTTCTCAGCCCAGCCGAGTGCCTAAATCATCATCGGTCGCGCATGTATTTCTCCTCCGAGTTGGTATCCCGAAAATAAAAGACAGGCCAGTCGTCGCTGCGACGTCATGATGCATTCCTGGCCTGGCCTTTAGACGCCCGGCAGGTGCAGGTAGCTCCATTCGGCCGTCTCGTCGTCGTTGTTGGCGCCGCCGCCGTTGTTCCTGTGGGCGGCATCGGCAAAGGCGTCGTCGACACGGGCCCGCGCGGCGATGCCCGAGGGCGCGGAGAAGCGTTCCGGGGCGCCGCCGCCGGTGAGGTCCTCGTCATAGATGACGAGCGTGGGCACGACGCGCGGGTCCCTGATGCTCGTGGTCGCGCCGCTGCCGCCGCCGCCGGAGCTCCTTCTCCTACGCGACGAGCCCTTGGACTGCAGCTGCGGCTGCTGTTGAAACGCGTGGTGGTGAGAATGACGACCGTGATGGCCACGGTCGACGTCATCATCGTCGTGGTCATCGTCTCCATCGGCAGCAACGCCCGCCGCCAGAGCCACCGCCGCCACCGATGACGCCGCCGCCAGGGGCGAAAACGGCGCACCATCGTCGACGAGGATATTGTGCCGCGCGGGGCTCGCGTCGCAGAGCAAGGGCATCATCTCGCTGCCGCTGTACGTGGTCGGCACGCAGACGTGCGGGAGGCCGCCCCTGCGCAGGGCGATGGCGGCGGCAAGGCCGACGGCCGAGGCGCCACCGACGCTGACGACGGCGTCGCGGCCCTGGACGCCGCGCTCGAGGGCGCGGTCGACGACGCGGGCGGGGACGCTCACGACGGCCGAGTCGAGGATTCGGCTGTCGAGCGCGGGGAGGAGGGTCGCCTGGATGCGCCGCGCGAGGGCGACGCGCGAGGGCGAGGACACGATGAGCGGGGCGCAGATGCCGAGGCGGGCGAGCTCGGCGGGGAGGCGGGCGAGGGCGCCGCGGCCGAGGATGACGCGCGGGGCTGCTGATGATGCCGGCTTGGAGTAGCGGTGACCGTGCTTGCCGCTCGAGGAGCCCTTGCTGGATGCCTTGCTACCTCTGCTGCCGGCTACGCTGCTGCTGCCGACTCTTCCTCCGTGTCTGCCGCTCTTTTTGGAGGCTTTGCTGCCACTCTCCCGGGACGTCCTGCTCTCTCGTGATACCCTGCTGACGGGTGAGGTAGTGGTGTCGATGGTGGGAACGACTCCCCCTCCTCCTCCTCCCGAAGGGGCAGTCGAGGCAGGGTTCCCGCCGTGGGGCTGGTTCGAGGCCTGCCTGCGTCCCTGCGGCGATATCATGTTCGTAGTCGTCGTGGTCGTGTTGTTCGCAGCGGTCGGGACGATGCGTGCTCTGCTGGGTGACGACCCAGGGGCCGCCGGCGGCGTTGCGGTGTTCCCCTGGGCCGACGACGCAGCAGCAGCAGCAGCAGCAGCAGCAGCAGAGTCGTTGATGGTGACGGCTGCTGCTTTCTCCGCCGCGGCGGGCGCCTTCATTCTCTTGTGCGAGCTTCCCCCCCTGTGTGTCTTCTCCCGCAGCGGTGTGGTGTGGTGTGTCGTCGTAGAGCTGTTTCTCTCTCTCTCTGTGTTTCTCTGTATGATGCGTCTGTCCCGGCGCATCGGCCGTTACACTGCTCGTTCCGTCCGGCGGTTCGGCGGCAGAGGGTCTTCCGTCTGGGCGATGATGCGGCGTCTTCGATTTTCGGCTGGTCGAGCAAGGCCGGGGATCGAAGATGGACGGACGGTGGGCACCAGCAGGGTCACAAACGGAACGGACACGGAAGCCAACGCAACGAGGATGACCTTACCCCCCTCCCCCCGGAGAGCGGGAGGCGAAAAAAGAAGGAGACCAGACCAGGTCAGGCGGCACCAGAGGAGTGGGAAGGGGAGCGGGGAGGGAGGGGGTTGTGCCTAGCGCATACCCACCTCACTGTGCCTTGCTCGTTTGCTTGCCATGTTGCTTGGCCTCGCTCGGTCAATCACATCCCAGACCTGGACTCTTAGTTAAAAAAAAAAAGGCCAACGAACGAAGCACACACGGCAGACCCGAGGCGTGTGTTTGTGGGCGGTGGGCTGGAGTGGCATGTGGAGAGTGAGCGAGAGAGGAAAAGGAGAAGCAAACGAGGAGGAGGGGGTGAGACCCTACGTCAACGCCAGGGGGGGGCGCTCCTGGGTGCCCAATGGCGGGCGCCGCTGGAGGCGTGTGTCTGTCCGCGCATCGCCCGCCGTGCAGATTGTGGATGGGCATTTTGGGGCATTTCAGCGCGTGTGATGGGAATTGCAGCCCCTGTGGCCATGGGACTTTGTCGCGGGCGGGGAGGGAGTGGCGTTAGGTGGCGGCGGCCCCCCTCAAGCCCCCCCCTCCCCTGTGCAAGTGTGGAAGAGGAAGAGTGCGGGTGGGGCCGCGAGCAGCAGCAACAGCAGCAGCAACAGCAGCAGCAACAGCAGCGAGAGTGGTACGTACCAGCAGCAGCCCCGGACCTTGACCTCCGGCTGGCGAAGCCGATTTGTTGGTGATGGGGAATGTGTGAAATTTGTGGAGGAGGAGGAGGAGGAGGAGGAGGAGGAAGGTGGTGGTGGCGACCTTGTGACGTCGGTCTCTTTTTTAATTTGCCCATGGAAGAAGAAGCCTGCTTTTTTTCTTTCCTCCATGTTCCATGTTCGACCTCGCTCTCTTGCCCATGATTTGTTGTCGGTAATTGACCGGTTGGCTACCGGGCTTTTTCATTGTCTCAAAGTCAATGCACCCGCACACACGTACGCGTATGTACTTTGTACAAAGTACGTAAATATGGGCCGCCACCTCATCGCCAGCCAGACATGGCCGAGCGCCGCTGCGTGGTCTGGGTCTGGCAGTCGTACGCCTGAGGGATGGATTCTGAGTAATAAGTTTGCAGAGATGCAGTCAGGGATAGGGGACTTCATTCATCCATTCACACGATACATGTACCCCAGCTGAATCTGCGTTGATACATGTATGTGCACATGATGTGCTCGATGACAATGTGATTTGCCGACAAAATGCTACTGTACGTCACTCATCATAGGTATTTAAAGTCTGTCGACTACCTGCAGGTATAGGTTGCCGCTGCTTTGGCCGCTGAGCGTCATTATGCGTGCGTCCAGTCCCGTCAATGTCTGTCCACAAACACTTGACCAATTATCCCCGGGAACCACGTACGCATCGTCCCCTCACGGATGTCCTGCAATACCCAACTTTATTCGGGCTACTGCACGTACCTTCTTTGTTGAGTAGCACTGTCCTGTTAGCACTTGTTTGCCAACGATGATCCGGCCCGCATGCACATCAGCGAGCTGAGTGAGCCCTTGCCCAGATCCAGCTGCAACGGTGCAACGTCCGTCCTGGGCATGATGTTGCACAAAACCTTCGGCCTAGTCAAGTTAAATCTTTGCTTCCGGTCTAAAATGGGGTTAGATCCCCCCCATGCCAGAAATCCCCCGCGCCCGCAGCCAACTGGCCGTGCAATGCAAAAACGCCACGCCTCGATCAGTCACCCATGCCCAGCCGTGCCGCATGTTGGTTGGATGGGGGTGTCACGATGCCTTCAATATCAGACCGGTTCTGCAACGGGCTACTCTTGTTTGCTGCAAGGCTTGCTCCAGATCCTTACCGCCGGGCTGGGTGTCTGCATGCTGCGTCGCGGCGGTTGAGCCGCATTAAATCCGGTCACGTCCACCCATTTATTTGATTGCATGGCGATGGAGACCACCATCAAGTCGATGCGTGGCTATAAAGGTCCCCCCCTGTCCCTGGTTCCCATGGTCATTGTGTCACCTGTACGGAGGGCGCTTCGATCTTGCTGACCTCCCCTCTTTTAGCGACGGTCAAGTAAATGATCAAAGTGTTGCCATCGTCAACACCGCGTCCTGTCGACGACGCCGGGCTCAGTGGCACCGGGGATACAAGTTCTTAAACCTGAATCTGCTTTTTGACGCCCTTTGAGTCGCCTTATCACCCGCGTGAGGGTGGTGGTCATGAAGAGAACATGTTGGGGTTGGAGTTGGAGAGGCGCGGTGGATGCTACGCTGTAAAGCGAGGACTTACTCGGTTCTCGCGCAGCATCATGGGGCGATCGGAAGTGCATGACTCCCAAACTGTGGCATTCTTCCCCCAACTCAAGTCAGATGTATTGCGCCGCCGCCGCTCGTCCGCGGCTGTTGGCTCGCTCACCTCCCACCCCCCCAATCGACAAACATGCCCATGACAGCACAGTACTGCTATGGCGTTTGGTGCCAGCATTTCCATGTGATCTTTTGTATATCATGCTCCATGCTCATCAGCGAATGGCGTTTCTTCGGCAGATACCGAGGTGCATTTCGGAGGGGATTGATTCATACAATGTCTTGATAACACACGCGGCCCATTGCGTATGTTATCGTCTAGTGTCAGCACACCACGCGAACCGCCTCTCGAGGGCGGATATCCAGGCCTTTGCTGCTCTCCGAAGCATCGTGCTGAGAAACAGAATCGCTGACGATTGCCCGACCTCGAGCGCGCAAAGCGAGCACTCGCCGAGCCCGACGGTGAAGACGTGCGCCAGCTCGGCGCGGAGCTGAGGCAGCGACTACCGCCTTTCCCGCCGCGGTGTGACTGGACGGAGGGGTACGAACCCTCGTACGGAGGTATCGGTACGACACTATATGTGAGAATGTGCTCGAGCTGGACCGGTTGCATGACGGGCTGCAGATCATCTCCGACTTGCGTCCTGCGTTTCTTCGCGCAACGAAAGGGGAGGCGTGGATCAGAAACCCAAAGTGGAAGCGCGACCGTTAGCATCTTGTCCAGCAGCCGAAGGCCAACTTGATGGCGCGAGAGGCACGCGGACTCCGAGTTGCCATGGAAGCGTTTTACCAACCATTGCCAAACGGTGTCGCATTGAGTCGTTCCGTGTTGATGTGTCTCATGACCTTGTAGAGTCGCCACCCGTGTCTTGCTTCACGAACCATCACCATTCCATGAGGTATTTGCCCCTGCTTTATGCGGCCTTACTTCTTTACTTACGTATATTACATTTGGTGTTAGGCAACAATGAGAAACCTTACCGGCATCGGCGGAGAAGGAGAGAAAGCCGATACCAGGTGCTAGCCGATACTGTAGCCATGCTTCCCTCTTCTTCTCTAGAGGAATTGGTGGTTGAGCCTCATGACTTGCCGATCATTGCTCTGCTACCTAAATAACGCACATAGAGAGGCCTCAAGAAGCTCCAGTTGCAGTGTGGGAGCTTACTGCCACGTACACTGCTGGAGTTCCAGCACCGACACGCCAGCACGATGGAAGCCGTGGCGGCAGTACGGCACTGCCACTACAGTATGGACACTTACGGGGAGTATCCCCGAGATGCTAATGAAAAGGCAATTCTCAAGGACCGCGGGCGGGATCGCCTCATCGCGAGAATCCTCAAGAGGCAACGCGATGGCATTACGCGGCTCAAGCACGTAGAACTGGAGCACGTCGTCGACACTCCAAGCGTGTTGCGTAGCTCGCTGCTTGAGGGACCCGAGGATTCGTATTTTTGGGGTTACGAATACAGCGTCAAGTCGTGGGTGATGGACGAGAAGAGGATCTTGTGTCGGTGTCAAGGAGGAAACCCGGACGACTTCGTCTGCCTAAGTTGCCACATGTCATTGAGGACGGAGTGTCACCACTTGGGAGCCTGGGTGATAGGAGGGTGAGCAATACGTACGGTTGCTTGAGGGAGCTCGTGCGAGCCATAACTTGGTAGTTTGCTCGTAGGATTTATGTTGCTTTGCTGTGCACGTATTGTGATGCTCTTTGGTGCAGAAAGAGAGCATTCCTTCCCGTGAGAAGGAGGATTCTCATGCTAGAATCTTTGCAGGGGACTTTGGACCCCAGGAGACAGGAGAGGGGGACATGTGGCGTCTGGATACACCAGACATGGTAAACATATCGGTCTCCTCGCAACAGGGAACTGCTGGGGCTGGCATCCTCTCTGAAAAACTGCTATAGGTAGGCGTAAGTAAGACAAGGGAGCCGTGCCGCGTACCCTGAGTGGTGCTGTCTAGTCACTACGTAGTCAGAAACTATTGTCATGAACCTCGAGGTTCAAAGGTCACCCTCCGGAACTCGGAGATCCCCCACAACATGAGGTTCACCGCAGGTACACGACTGGCT
Source organism: Purpureocillium takamizusanense (assembly GCF_022605165.1). Taxonomy (NCBI): domain Eukaryota; kingdom Fungi; phylum Ascomycota; class Sordariomycetes; order Hypocreales; family Ophiocordycipitaceae; genus Purpureocillium; species Purpureocillium takamizusanense. The sequence continues at coordinate 358,878 of NC_063080.1, read as the reverse complement.
GCGATGAAGGAAATAGACGCCTCCCAACACGGAAGTGGCGGATCCAACGAAATAGTACTAGGCACCGTTGCCATCATACGATCCAGAAGTGCAGCTATGCGCGTAGAACCACCACCACGCTGTCCGGCTTGCCGCATTCGTGCATCTCTAGTTTAGCATCTTCTGGGCGATATCAAACCGGGCTGGGCGGGGAGTAGGCTTCACTTCAACGCGGGCTCGAATTACGGGCAGCTCCGTTGCTTGGGGTACAGGAGGCCGTCGGCCGGAGGCGGCGGCGGGCGGGCGGGCGTGCGGTGGTGGTGGTGGCTGGACGGAGAATGTCGAACTGAGTGTGTTGGGATGCATGTCTCCCTCAAAGGGGCCGGGAGCCAGCCCGGGATTCCCCATGGGGTACTCTAGCATCTGATGTCTCCCTGCTGCAGACAATCTAAACCATTTCGAGGCAGATCTTTTTGGGTTTGACGTATACTCAGCACGAGTAAGGCCTGCCGTCGACGCATGAGAATATACCGGCCTTCTTCAGTAAGCTTATCAGGACAGGGTCTGAATCCTTGGTCGAGTTCCAAGGAATTCTGGCCTTGCTGATAGAACATGAAAGCCACTGAGTCGACAGTACTGAGCCTCGCGCCGTAGAGGCCATGAGAAGCCCTCTGTGGTCAAGAAACACGTGCTCAAATATAGACACGTGGTCACCTTGATCGCAAAGGCACCCCATCTGCCAGCAGACGACGACATAGCACCGTGGTCAATCTCTCTCCCAGTCCACCACCACCAGCTGTCACCAGACCACATGCAGCTGTGGAGCAACGTCGCAGTCTCTACCCGCCCGTCCGGCACGCCAACGGGCGGCCCCCCGGGGCTGACTGCACGACCTTTCCCCGCGCCCGCGGTCGGACGAGGCAATTGTTCCGGGGCGTGTATGTCATCACGGAATCTGGGGTGCATGAAGAGGCCATGCGTAGCGTCTGATGCGCGTTGGCGGTGGTGGTGGGCTTGGCAGACGATATGGAAGGCCCGGAGGTCACCGCTGCCCTGGCGGGAGCGACTTGGACCGGGGGCTCCAGTTTACTGCTTTCCACGCCCAGCTGTGCGCGGGCCTTGCCAGCATCAGACGGGCATTTAGGAGGGGTGCTTGGCGGAGGGTGAGCTACGTCGTAGATTGGGTACATGTTAGCTCATGATGCAAATGTACGAGAAAGAACAGAAGAAACCACCCGGGGCATTGCTCGGATGAGACGCGGATCTGATCGATAGCGCTCGGATTTTCAACCGCGAATGATTCTGCCGCCCGGCTGGTTTGATGACCGTCTCGATCAATGTCGGATCGCAAAAGATGGACGGAACCAAGGCCACCAGTAGCTTTTCGTGGCATGTGACAACTCGTATGTGCCACCGTACCGTACCGTGTCTGGGCTATCTATGTCGAGCTACTAACTATGTACGAAGTAGTGAGTTAGGATCCCTATCTTCGGAGATGGCCGCCTGGCTGAGCGAACCCAGCCTGGCGTCGTCGCCCAGACGTCGGGCTAGCCGCGGGGACAGACGACGAGAGTTGGGCACGCGGGCGCCCTTCATGCTTGACAACACGAACTAAGTTATTGGTTGGATTTGGAAGGGCCGCGGTGTCGACAACGACGACGCCGACGACGATGAACCGACACGACGAACATGATGAGAGGCTCACTCATCACTCGCCAAGCAGCGCGGTGACGCAGGAGCCGCACATGGAAATGATCGATGGTGGTTGTGCGCGATTGACGATTGACAGGCAGTCAGTCAGTAGTGGGCAGGGGTTCGTTTGGCAGACGCAGTCGCGTCGCACGCCACGCAAGTCTAGAAGCCATCGGAGGTCGCCGGTGCCTTGCGTCACGTTCCCCTCCTCCCTCGTTTTGGGAGTGAGGGGGGAGCGATTGGAGAAACTTGAATGAGATGCTCAGACTTGTTGGAGAAGTTTGTCGGAGCCAAGAGGAGCGGGGACTGAAGGGGGAGCCAACTGAAACGAGAGGACCGGTCCGGATGGAGGAACCGCCTCTTATCACGGGTAAATAAAGGGCAGGGCGCAAGCGACGGCGACTGGGCTTGATCAGATATACTCACTACCGTATGGTGCTAGTAGTAGTAGTAGTAGTAGGTAGTAGTAGAGGTAGTTACTTGCGAAGTAGTAACTCGTATGAGCACGTCTGTGATTCACGATATCTGCCCCGTAGTCATGCAAATGCAAATCAACTGGATCGATCCCCCTTGCTCGCTTCCCAGGAAGAACCGTTGTCAAAAAAAAAATGCAGGGCCTAAGGGCCCGCTCGCCTCGCGCCGGCCGACCCGCCGAGGCTTATCTTCACGTTGGGAGAGGGGGCCCGCCCGCTTCCATGTCCGCCGTGCAGCGAGGACCCCAGCAAGACAAGACCCGCTGACGATACGGGTGGCGGTAGGCTGGATAACACACTCACTGCCAGTGATGGATGGACCGAGTCCGGAAGCCTTGGCCTGCTCGGTGACATCAGTCATCAGGTGCGGCGTCGGACGTCTTCGCCTGAAGGGGACAGCGTAGCAGTTGTTGAGCAACGGCTGCTGCATCGGGTCGTCGCGCAGGGCCGTCCTCGGCGTCGCATTGAACAGTGAGAGCGTCTCGAGATTTGGTATCAAGGTACTGTAGCTGCTGATGAAGGCCCCCCGCGGGCCGCAGCATCGACACGACAGGTCCACCGCTGGCATAGTAGTCAGACCGCCCGCCCGGCCTGGAGGGTCGCGCTCAAGATGGGGCAGGCACCGCATTCAGCGGGTCGGGAGCCTCGGATCTGAAGACGCAGGGAGGCCCGAACCACGTCTCGGCATGTCTTGTCAAACACAGCTTCTCTTCCTCCGCCACTCCCCATCTATCCCTCCAGTCTCCGAGATGCTGATGCTGATGCTCAGACTCACCGTGCGGACCGGACACGATGCAGACGGCGGCATCCCGCGAAAACCGGCCGCGGAGCTCGCCACGCCGCAGCAACAACCGCATGGCCGTATGTACCCCAAGACGCGGCCTCGTCCCGGGGGGGGGGTTGTTTCTCCAAAAGATACAGTCCCCCCTTCCCCTCCTTCAGACCTGCCTACTTGCTGGACTGCGGCGAGAAGAGGTGAGGGTTGAGCCCAAGGAACGGCCAGACTAGTTAGTTACCGAGCTGGCGGGCGGCAGGGCAGTTTCTGTGAGTCATGGAACGTGAACGAACCAAGCCCCTTGCCGCCGGTGCGCCCCTCCCCCGCAAAATGCGCCATGCCATGCCGCTGGGCGTGCGAGAGGCACATCGAGTCTAAATTATGGATGTCTTGGGATGTGGTGGCTCTGGAAGGCGCATGCATGCTCCGTCGTCACCATTCGAAGGGTAGCTCGTGATGGTCGATGCGCCGAGATGCCAACGACAGAACCCCCCGGTCGGCGCGGACCAGACGCTTGGCTGACCCTTGCTGCCTGCGGTGTTGAAGAATACATACAAGGGCAAAACAAAAGGGGGACAAACCAGACCAAATCAGACTCGATGCGGTACCATCCATGGACTGGACCGGCTCCAGGTCAAGAGCCGCAGTAGGACGATGAGGAGAAACGCACCCTGTTTGATGCGCGCGCACAGGCAGTCAAGGAATCCTGCTACTTTGTCCATGCCATCGGGCATCTCCGACGACGCTGTTGGACTTTGTCCTTTCCCCACATTCTACAGTATACACTCACTATACACTCTCGCTCTGGCTGGCTGGCTGAGTCCCCTGTCTGTCTCGTCCGCTTAATAACGCCTCTGCACACAGTTATTCACGACTGGATGCGAATAAGTAGCAGCAGCAACAAGCATGTCACCGTTTGAACGGCGCAAGTTCGCGCTGATCCGGCAGGCTAGTACACCGTAGGTCCAACTCAGCCCCCAGCAGCATTAAACCTGACCGGCCTCATCCGGGAGACGTTGGTGTACTTTGTCCACACACACACACACACGCCCGTACATACATGGCTGGCTGGGTCTAGTTACTGTTGCAGACAAAAAGGCAAACGGACGGCAACTGATAACTGATAAAAGGGCGTGGCCCACCACCACCACCATCAACCATCCCCCCCCCCCACGGGACACGCTGATAAGCACGAGCGTTTTAGGTATTAGTCCTACACTACATACATACATACGTACAGACACGCACGAGTTACTCGGTAACTGTTTGGTCGCCGGCGCCATTCATTCGGACCTCGATTGGAGCTAGTCGCATCAGGCGTTTGCCGCGACGCACCGCCAGACGCCGCTGCCGATCAATTAATCCATCCATCCATCCCCTCTCCGCTTCCTTCCCGCTTACTACTACTATTACTATTACTACGACGACGTCCGACGCACAGACGCTCACACACGTCTTGCTGCCGAATCTCACCACTTTTTTCTCTTCCACGATCCGAAAATCTGACGCTTCAATTCACTTTGTCCCTGCCATACGCGTAGCCGACGACTCTTTCTCTCGGGTAAGAGCTCATCCAACACGGAATCCCCGGGGGCATCCTCATCCACGTGTATGAGCATTGAAGCTCCACGTCGTGTGTCGCCGCTTACGGCTCTTCTTCCCTGCTTCGAGTTTCGCAACTAACATGACACCATCGTCAATTAGAGCGCTCACGTTCAGCCTCCGCCAGGGCGACGACGACAAGAGCCGTCACAACGGCGCGCCCACTTTACACGTTTCCAATAGACACGCCTTCTAGAAAATTACTCGCATAGCGTCAAGGGAATCGATCCATCGCGTCTCCTCCTCGACGACACAGAGGCCGCGCGCAACGAGCCCCGGCTTCAGCAGGTTTCCGCCCAACAACCGCCAGGATTCAGCAGGTTTGCCTGACAATAACCGCCAGTCCCCTCGCGCGTCATCTCGTCCCGTCTCGTCTCCTCTGGTCAGCGCATGAAGAGTCTCTTAAACTCGTCTCTGATGCCCCGTTGCCGCCGCTGAAGCTTTCATCTTCTTCTCAACGCAGCCTACCCATCACCCGACCCGACCCTGGATCCTCGGGCCCCGGACCGGACCATCAACATCTACAGCCTCAAAGCTGAACTCACTTCCACCATCTGTATACTAAACCACATAGACACCAAACATCAACGACTGCCCGCCTCACAAGCACCACCACCGCCATGGACGAAGACTCCTCCCCCAGCGCCATCACGCCCGTCGTGCACACCCCGCGGCACCCCTCCGCCCTCGCCGCGCGCTTCGTCGCGCGCCTGCGCTCCCTGCGGCGGGCGTTCACGACGCGCGACGGCCTCGTGGGCGACTACGACTACGCGTTCCTCTTCCGGCCGAACCTGCCCTTCATGAACCGCGGGGGCAAGCGGCCGACGAGCAGCCCCTTCTTCGGCGTCAACGACCGCATGCCCGTGTTCCTGGCCATGCTGCTGGGCCTGCAGCACGCGCTGGCCATGCTCGCGGGCGTCATCACGCCGCCCATCATCCTGAGCGGGAGCGGCGGCGCGAACCTCTCGGGCGCGGACCAGCAGTACCTGGTGTCGACGGCGCTGATTGTGTCGGGGATCCTGTCGGCGGTGCAGATTAACCGCGTGCGCGTCCCCAAGACAAAGTATGTGCGGGGGTGCTTCGACCGAGTTCTTTCCTGCCTCTCACTTACAGCATGTCCACTCTCATCACCACCATGACCCCTCCCCACTTGCACCATCTACACTCTCGCCGCGGCCCTCACTTACCACACCCCCCCCTCTCTTCCAATGTCCACTGTGTCTAGTATCTTCTGTCCGCTGACAACACCCAGCTACTTCATCGGCACCGGCGTCCTCTCCGTCGTCGGCATCTCCTTCTCCACCATCCCCATCGCCCTCGGCGCCTTCCGGCAAATGTACGCCAACGGCTTCTGCCCGTCCGACCCGTCCACCGGCGCGCCCCTCCCCTGCCCGCACGGCTACGGCGCCGTCCTCGGCACCTCGTCCGTCTGCGCCCTCGTCGAGATCCTCATCTCCTTCCTCCCGCCACGCGTCCTCCTCAACATGTTCCCCCCCATCGTCACGGGCCCGACCGTCATGCTCATCGGCGTGCACCTCATCGAGAGCGGCTTCAAGGACTGGATGGGCGGCAGCGGGTCGTGCGCCGACCCGGCGTCCGCGGGCGGGGAGGCCGCCGCCGCGTTCTTCGCCCTGTGTCCCAACGTCGAGGCGCCGCACGCGCTCGCTTGGGGGTCGGCTGAGTTTCTGGGTCTGGGCTTCTCCGCCTTTATCACCATTGTGCTGTGCGAGCGCTTCGGCTCCCCCATCATGAAGTCCACGTCGGTCGTCATCGGCCTGCTCGTCGGGTGCATCATCGCCGCCGCGACGGGCTACTTTGACGCCGCGGGCATCGACTCGGCCCCCGTCGCGTCCTTCATCTGGGTGCGCACTTTTCCCCTCACCGTCTACGGCCCGCTCGTCCTCCCGCTCATGGCCGTCTACGTCATCTGCGCGACCGAGGCCGTCGGCGACATCACCGCCACGTGCGACCTCTCGCGCCTCGAGGTCGAGGGCCGGACCTACGAGTCGCGCATCCAGGGCGGCCTGCTCGCCGACGGGCTCAACTGCATCGTCGCCGCCCTCATGACCATGACGCCCATGAGCCGCTTCGCCCAGAACAACGGCGTCATCGCCCTCACCCGCTGCGCCAACCGCACCGCCGGCATCGCCTGCTGCTTCTTCCTCATCGTCATGGGCGTCTTTGCCAAGTTCGCCGCCGCCCTCGTCGCCATCCCCAAGCCCGTCCTCGGCGGCATGACCACCTTCCTCTTCGCCGCCGTCGCCGTCGCCGGCATGGCCATTGTCGTCCGCGGGGCCGCCTTTGACCGTCGCACCCGCTTCATCCTCACCACGGGGCTGTCGCTCGGCTACGGCGCCACCCTCGTGCCCAAGTACTTTGACCACGTCTTCACCTACAAGGGCGACAACCACGCCCTGCAGGGCTTCCTCAGCGCCATCATCCTCGTCATGGAGACGGGCTTCGCCGTCACCGCCGTCGTCTGCATGCTGCTCAACCTCATCCTGCCGCCCGAGATGGAGGACGACATTGACGCCCGCAACGTCGAGCTCGTCGAGCGCGACGCCAAGGCCATCGGGGGCAAGGCCGACGCCGACGACGCCGAGACGGATGCGACGTCCGCCCGGCGCCTGTCCGACATTAGGTAGGTGGTGGGTAGGTTATTTAGATGGGCAGGCGGTAATGGATCATCTGAAGCCAGAGAGAGAGAGAGAGAGAGAGAGAGAGCTGGGCTGCTGGACCAAGATCCATGACGAGAGCGGAAGACGGGACGGGCAAAGAGCGAAAGAAAAGGGGCAGACAGTGAAGGAACGAGAAAGAGACCGGGGCAGGGGGAGAGGTCCCATGACTGACCGGGGGCCTCTTCACATCCCCAACGAGACGATACGCACGACTGACTGACTGACTGACCGGCTGAATACTCCTTTTTGTACATACCACCCAAGACACACACACACACACACACACGCTTATTGATTTTGACCCCGGCCCGCCGCGTTTTTTTTGGTGTTTGTCCACTATGCTTCGTCTTGCATGCCGCGTAGAGTAGACAGCCTCGATGGGAATCTTGTACGTGCATATAACCCGCATAGACAACCTCGCTGGGATGGATGTATGCATGCATACAACCCGCGTTGAGAGCCTCGCTGGGGTGAATGTGTGCATACAATCCGCATAGACAACCTCCCTGGGATAGATGGAAGACGCCTGGCATGGGACAGACAGATGCACGGACACATGGGCGTGACAGAAACACGACAGACACGCACAACGCTCGCACTTCGCACCGCTCACAACACCCCCCCGGGAAAAACAACAACGAACCACATCAAGTCAACCAAGTGCCCCGTCCCCGATGGTACATTTCTCCCATCGTCCTCATCGCTACTGTACATGCGATGCGGCAAAAGGCCTAAACTGAGACAAGGATGGCCCCCTCCAAGCCTCCCTCCCCCGTCGTCTGTCCGTCCGTCCGTCCCTCGCAGGACCAACCAACCCCCGTGGTCCGTGTGTGACCCCGTCTTTGATATTCTACATAGTACGTACAGTGTCGGTGTCGTCTCGTCTCGCTGCACATCCATCAGCCTCCGCAGCTTCCCTCTCAGCTGCCTTGCCGTGCCTGGGCTGGCTCTGTCTGTCCCGGCTTCACATGCTACTAGTATGGCCAGACCACACCCCGAAGCCACATACACGCCCCAGTCCCCTCTCTCGTCGTCGTCGTCGTCGTCGTTGTCCGTGCTTTGCACCTCCTGCAAACAACTTACACGCACACGAACAACTTACACACACTCCCCCCGTGGTATCCTTTTAGCCAAACTCCCGCGCCTTGCGGGCAAGCAGCCGCACATTGTCCACCAGGCCCTCCACCAGCTCCTGGTACCGATGGGGCGCTCCGTTCATCGCCCTGTTGCCCTGGTCGAGCACAATCTCCGGCGACACCTCAATCTCCAGCTCGTGCTCCTTCTCCGTCCGCTGCGCGTTCTGCTTTGCCTTTGCGTTAGCCTTGATGCAATGAGTGCAATGGGGGCAGCCACGGGGGGCGCCTACTCCTGGTCCCGGCGTCGTCACCGTCACCTGCGTCAGGTCCACCTGATAATGCCCCTGGCTGTAGCTCAGACGGTCCTTGTTCCTGTCTGGCTGCCGGTCTACCGGGCTCGCCGCCAGCCGCTCCAGCTCCTCGACCGAGCCTTCCCACGGCATCTCGAGGTTGATGCTCAGCCGGCAGTCCATCGGGCACGACGGCATGTGCAGGTCAATGTCGGCCACCCGCGCCTTGATGATCTTGTCCAGCACCTCGCGCGTCCGCTGGTCGTACGTCACCCTCACGCGCACATTACGCGCGCGGGCGCCCAGCCGAGAGCGCACGCACCCAGGCAGCCGGTTCTGCAGGTCGGGTGGGAGCTCAAAGTAGCGATCGATCTCGCGACGGTGCTTGTAGTGCACTTGCACCCGGTTCGTGCCGGCGCGCGGATCCGTCTGAATCACCATCTGGTTCAGGAACTCGTTGAATGCCTTGTGGTGGGCCTGTAGCATGCAGTCAGTACAAGGCAACGTCAAAAAGCGGCTGGAGCCAGACTCACCTCCGTCATGCTACTACGAAACGCCACACGGCCCGTGTCCTGTAGCACCGTCTCCGTCTCCAGGTACCGCTCCACGCGGTGGTTTGTGTCCTTGTCGATGAGCGTACCCAGCTTGGCCTCGATCTCGAAGTGGATGCCGCGGCTGACAATCTCCTTGATATCGCGGTTGTTGACGGCGTTGATAAAGATGAAGTCGGCGATCTTCTTGGACACCTCCTCATAGGGCTTGATGCCCGTGATGCTCGCCTCCCACGGTCCCAGGATGTCCTGGGGGCCCGCCTCGACGGGCGGCGGCGGCGGGTTGGCGGCAACGCTGCCCTGCTGCGCCCGCTGCGCCTCGGGCGATGGCTGGCGGCTCGGGCGCTCCGGCTTGGTCTCTTGCTTGCCGTTTACGTGCAGATTGGGCCGCTTCTGGAGGACAAAGTTGGGGTGAGCCGGGGGTCTGTTGCCGAGAGTGTGGGCGCTCTGGGCCCAGATGGGAGGTCGTGCGCGGACTTGCCGGCGCTTCTTGGTGGGCTCGGGGGTTGGTGCTTTCTGGACTCGGCCGTTTACCTCGCCGGGGGGTGGCCGGATTTGCCGGTTCTCAAGCTCCCTGGGGCTCATGCTGCGGTCTTCGAGCTTGCGTTTGGCAGGAGTGACGGCGCGGTCGGCAGCGGTGGCGGCGATGGCGGCGGCGGTGTCGACGGCCATGGGTTGAAACGTCTGTGTTGGGCGTTTCTCAGGCTCGTGGCCGGCTGAAGGGGGCTGCCTGTCTCTGTCGGAGCTGCTAGCAAGCGAGGCAACGCGGGTGCGCGGGCTGACGGACAGACTGCTCTCGCGCAGGCTGCTCTCCCGCTCGGGGCCGTGGCGGGATATGGGCCGGCTGTGGGGGGAGTCGTGCGCGGGAGACTCGTAAGCGGCGTGGGTGGTGCTGCTGCTGCTGGGCATGCGCTGGGCGGCGTGGGGCGGCAGCGGAGGCGGCGGGTGGCTCGTGGGCGAAGCCTGGGGCTGGCCGACCGAGGACATGCGCTGTTGGTAGGGGCTCGGCGGCTGGGCGAAGCCGGTCGACTGCCTGGCGACGGGCGGCGGCGGTCCTATCGGCGTCGGGGGCTGTGAAGGCTGTCGATTGAAGTCAGCGGGATGGGGCTGGGAGGCGACGACGGGGCTGCCGTGGACGTGTGGAGGGCCAAAGTGTTGCTGGCTGTGCGCCGAGGTCGGGGTGGGTGTCGAGTGCGTCGACTGGGAGCGCTGATGCATGTAGACATGGGATGAGGCGCCTGAGGTGCCGATGGGAGGGGTCTGTGGCACCTGTTGCGGTTGCACGTAGGCGTGGCCCGCGACACCAGCCTGTGAGTAACTGTCACGCCGTTGGTGTTGCGAAGGCGGCTGCTGCTGCTGCTGCTGGTACGGCGTAGGGGGATACTGATGCCTCTGGCTGGGGCTGGGCATCTCAGGAGTTGCCTGAGGCGGAAATGGATATCCAGCAGCGCCCGCGGGGGCATTGGTGGGCGTCGGCGTCGGACGGTAGGGCGATTGAGGCGGGACGTGTGCGGCGCCGCCGGGGGAGCGAACATCGTGGAAGGACCCGGCAGGCCGAAGGGGGGGAGGCGGCGGCGCGTCACGGGCCGCGTGGTGCTGCAGCGCGTTCTGGTACTGGGGCTGCGGATAGGCGCCGTGGGGATGCTGCTGCTGTTGGTGTGGTTGCTGCGGTTGATGAGGATGGTGAGGATAGTCCTGGCTCATGTGTTGCTGCTGCTGCTGCTGCTGCGATGGCGGCGGCTGCTGCTGCTGCGGTTGTTGTTGGGCATACTCGCGGTAGGCGCCGTATTGGGCCGGGCTTTGGGCGGGATGAGGCTGCGACAGAGGCTGCGGTGGCGGCTGTTTTTGCTGCTGGGGCGTCAGCGGCGCCTTGGGGGGGCCGCGATCGCCATTGTCCGACGTGTTGAGGACGGAGCGAAGGTCCATGGCGGCGTGTCGCCCGGGGGCCGGGGGGCGTGCCGTCGGATGAAGGGAGGGCGATGGAAGAGGCGGCGCGAGGGCGGCGATGGGAAAGAAAGGTCGCGGCGGCGATCAGATGCTAGTGTAACGGGACGCCGCGCGCGAGCGCTGGGGCGTGGGTGTGTACGGCCGTCGTCGCGACGTGCGTGCGTTCGGCGTGGGTCGATGATGATTGTGGCGGCAACGACGGGCGCGTCGAAACCAGGTCGAGGGCGCGCGTGGAAGGATTCGAGGTTAGTTGATGGACGTCGCTTCGGCGTCGCAGTCGCCAACAGGCATGGTCATGCCGACGGGCCAGCGAGGAGAAGTCCGTCTGGTTTGGAGAGACGGGGCAGCACAGGGCAGGCCCAGGTCCGGTCGGATCAGGTCAGGATAGGACTGGACTGGACTGGACAGGACAAGGTCGGACAGGACGAGCCCAGCCAGACAACAAACGAGGGGTCGGCGGCGGTGGTTGGTTGGGCGCCGAGTCGAGTCGGATGTCGCTGGTGTGCTGCTGGCTGGCTGCCAGGCGTGTTGGTTGGCTTGACAGGCGGCGACGGCGGTGATTGTAGCAGTGGTAACTTGGTGGTGGTGGTGGCTGCGGCTGGAGGTGCAGTGTCGCGCGACAAGCAGCCAGCAGATATTGCACTGGACACGATGTTTACTCGAATTGCATCGTGGGGGCACCGGCGACGGGCGCGTGACGCGGCAAGCGGGCGGGCACCTCGATCGCGACAGGCGGGCGGGCGGGCAAGCGCTCGGCGGTGGCGAGGCTAGAGAGCGATGGCGGCCGCGGTGGTGGTGGTGGTGAAGTGGTGAGGTGGTGATGGTGATGATGGTGGTGATGCTGGCGAGTTGAGCGCAGGTGCGGCAGCTGGCATGAGGACAGATGGGAGGAATAATGTTGGTAGGTGGGCGAGACTGGATGAGGCGGGTGGTAGGCTGGGCTGGGCTGGGCTGGGCTGCGGCGGGTTCAGGTTTGGGAGGAGGAGCATGGCATGGCAGCCAAACGGTACAGAGGTAGGTACCTAATTGGCAGAGAGAGGGGCCCATGGTCGATATGTGACCCCCCCCAGGGTTTGAATTGAGTCTGATCTTTTTTTTTTTTTGGCTGCCCCCGCCCCCTGTGCCTGCTGCTTGTGGTGCTGGTGGTGCTGGTCCAAATGGAACCAGAAGGGCTGGCGTGAGTGCACCACGGGGCAGCTGGAGCGCTGAAGCACCGGGGCGGGGCGCTTCTCAGGCTTGGTAGGGGTAAGGTACCTACGAGGTTGCAGCAGGGCAGAGCTCCGGTGGGCCGGCGGTTCGTACGAGGGGTAAGATGGTACATGCTCACACGCGTGCAGACCCGTCTGTTGCAAAGTACCACACTACAAACCGATACGTCCCGGGGCCGACTTGACAACCATTGAGCCGCTCTGTTCTTCGTACCTACCCAGCTCCCTCCTGAACGTGAACAAGCCCAGCAGAGGCAACAGCTGCCAGGCAACTGGTTGGCATGGCTCGCAAGGCATTGGGGCTTACACGGCCACCTTAAGGTACCTTACCTCTACTAAGGTGAGCTAGCACCCGTTTGACAGTGAAGCATTGTTGCTGAGCTCACACGGGCTGGCAGACAAGCAACAATTCCATCCCGTCTCGACGGCGGGCCCGTTCCAACCTTGTGACAGGTGACAGCGCAACGCAGCCTCGATCCCCGTGCCCGCCTCGGGTCGGTGGCATCTGCCCCCCCGCACGTTCCAGGTTCTGGGCTCATTGCCTTTCTACACCCGCACGCACCTCATAAATGGTTGGCCGCGGCACTGGAAGCCATTGAAGCAGTGGTGGCAGTCAACGCATGCCTAAGTACCTCTACTTTAGTACTTTGTAGGTGTCAAAGTTGCGTCTGCAATCGCCCCCGCTCTGCGCAGTACTATAAGTACCTCCTCTACGGTGCTAGGGAGCTATTCCTTTGTGCCTCGTTAGGTACCATTATGGAAGGCGGTTGGCCGGGTTGCCGGCGTACATATTGTACGGCACATGATTTATTGCTTTTGCTTCCTTTTTCGAGGCCTGTCGACTGCCGTCAATTGGCCAAGAGCCCATGGGCATCGTTGGCTGGCAACGCTGTGCTCCGACGAAAAAGCTGATGCCTGGAGAGCAGCCGGGGTCGGGACTCCTCTCGTCGCGCAAGGGCACGACATGGACTCGTACAAAGTACGTGGGTGCCAAGTATAGGCAGTACTGTAACTACAGTTCCTACCCTGCGTATCATGAACGTCATATGGAACTACTAGTAGGAGCGGATTCGCAAAGCATTTGTCAGGCAAACCGCATCGCGGCAACGCTGCTGGCGAGTGAATCCTTCGTATCAAACCCGCGCGCCAGCAGCGAGCGTGCGCGGAAAGCGCTGCGCGCGTGGCCTTCCTCATGGGTCATGAATAGGCCATCTGGCTCGGAGACGAAACCTACTTGAATCCCCAATCCAAGTGTGTTGTTGTGATCCAGCCGGCTGCAGATGAAGGTGCTATGCTGGCGGTGGCCTGAGGCAGCGCGCAGGGGTACCTCACGCGACACTGTGGGTGCAGGGCAGCAGTTCCTCAACCCACGTCCGTCCAGTCGCTTGTTGGCAGCTCCTCATGCCAACAGCCCATCGTCGGAACCTCATCACGGGTTCGCGAGTCAGCCACAATGCAAGTCGTCGCACTCTGGGCTGCCTGGCGGTCGCTCGTCCTCGTCGCCATGGCCGCGGCTGGCGCTGAAGCGCTACGCTGCGCCATGTATCTTACCGGGTAAGATCTCCCCCCCCCCTCATAACCACAGATGAAAACCCAAGCCTAACAGCAACCCAGCCAGCACAATGTGGTGCCTGTGGATGCAAACTTGACCGCCGACATCACTCATGTCGTCCTCGCGTTTATGAGGTCCGACACCTTCAACGTTGATCAATCGCCGCCCCAGTGGCCGCTCTTCACCACCGTCGACCAGGTCCGGCCTCAGTTCACTCCCGGCACCAAGATCATGATTGCCATTGGCGGATGGGGCGACTCGCTGGGCTTCGAGGAGGCCGCACGCGATGCCAAAGCGAGGGACCGTTGGGCAGGGCAGGTCGCAGCCATGGTGGCTCAGACTGGCGCCGACGGCGTCGACATTGACTGGGAGTATCCGGGGTAAGTCTCGTCCCCCACTTGACGTTGCCCCCCACCGGCAGATGGCTGACGAGCAGCACAGGGGCAACCGTGACGACTACAAGCAAGTCCCCAACGACAAACGCAAGTGGGAGGTCGACGCGTTTTGTCGACTGCTTGACGCCTTGCGTGCCTCGTTGGGCACGCACAAGATCCTGTCCATCGCCGTCCCTGCATTGGAACGCGACTTGATGGCCTTTGCCCCCTCCACCGTTCCGCGCATCATTCGAAGCGTCGACTTCATCAATGTCATGACGTACGACATGATGAACAGGCGAGACACCACGGTCCGCCATCACAGCGGCGTGGCCGACTCCCGCGATGCCCTGCAGCGCTACGTGGACCGCGGTGCGCCGCCAGCCATGCTAAACCTCGGGCTCGGCTACTACGTCAAGTGGTTCATGACGCAGGACTGCGACTCGGATCGACCCTTGGGGTGCCGGACGCAGGGCCTCGAGGACCCGGACACGGGCGCCGACACGGGCAAGACGGCCGCCTTCAGCTGGCACGACGAGGTCCCAAGCGAGCTCGCCGAGTCGTTTGCTCGCGCGCGTAGCCGCGGCGCCTACTTTGAGGACGGCAGTTACGGCTACTGGGACGAGGCGGAGAGGCGCTGGTGGTCCTTTGACACGCCACAGACGATTGAGCGGAAGCTCGCGGATGTCGTCGGGCCGTTTCACGCGGGGGGCGTCTTTGCCTGGGGCATCGGCGAGGACGCGCCCGACTTTGCGCATCTCGCGGCCACCATGGCTGGAACGAGGCGGCTGATGAGACGGTCGGATGAATCTGCGGGCGTGTCCGCTCGGGACGAGCTGTAAAGATGCGCGGCTCGGGATGGGATATCAGGATGACTTGCGAATATATGCAGTCTCACAGAGATGAATGCATCAAGTCGCCGTTTCATCCTGCCAGCAAACCAGGCTTCGGCCAACCTCTGCTTGGTCCGGCCCGATGGAGATGCACATGGCATGGCGAGCTTCCAAGCGGCATCCCGCACCGCGACAGCGTCGCATCCCACGTGGCGGGCCATGGCCAGCAGGCATGCTGAATCGCGCCGGCGCCACGACGATCAGGCACGCGCGTCTGACGAAGATGGGCGCATTGCAAGCAAGGTACAGAGTTACTTGGTACGAAGAGTAAGTTTGTGGACCTGATTTCCTCTTGACACCGGCCTTTTCTGCAAGGACGCGCCTCACCCCATTGGGCCTGACTTTTTGCTGACCCGTTGATTCCGGCGCAGTCTCCAAAGGTTCCCCGACTGTCGACCGCGATGCCACCGGGTTGGGAGTTGCTTGATGGCGTCGACGGGCTCCACGGTTCGGCCCACAGCTTGGTCGGGCAGTCCGGGGCGGATGATGCGCCGGGGTGGGACGGCGAGGACGGCGGGGAAGCGGCGAATCACACGATACAGCCGCGGCACGCCTCCCAACCGGCGCCTGCGGATGGCACCGGATCCAGCATTTCAGTTCTACACACGTGCGTGGTTGCTCGCATACGGTTGACGGCCGGCAAATTAAGCATCAAGGTTGCGCTTGAAGCTTGTTCGTCACCGGCCGGGGGCTTGCGCGAACATGCATGAAGGGTCTGGCCTTGGCCCTGGCCCTGACCATGGCATGGCCATGTACAGTATGTGCGTGTACCGCGCCGCCGCACGCACACTTACACTTGTTAGGCCCCCGTCCGCGAGGCCTGACCCGCTCGCTTTGCGCCGCCATGAGCACGGACATTCGGACTAACGTTGTCAGATACCGAGCTGCATGCGAGGCACCAACTGCGGCCCCACACACAGTGTCACATCGGCGCCGCGATGCTCAACTCGCCGCGCTAGAGACTACCGAGGGCCCCGAACCCAGGCAACGCCCAGCAGCCTGCGCACGCAGCCAAGGCGAGGTGATTTCTCACTGTCGTTGAGTGATGTTCTGTCGACCTGCCTGTCCTGGCACATGAGGGGTCTGGGAGCAGAAAGGCACGCGCCAGTCGACCCCGGGGAGGGACGCGTATAAGATGGCGTGGGCGTCCGTGCTCGCGGCTCACGGTGCTGTTGCTGCGAACTGAAGAGAGAACCGGAACTGCTGTTACCGATCGTCGCATCCCGTCGTCGCATCCCGCCACCCTCCTCCCCCCCTTCGCAAACAAGCGACATGCATCTGACACCCGTCGTGGCCGGGCTGGCCCTCGCGGCTGTCGGCAACGCCTCGCCGTGCCCACCGCGCGGCGGCGTCAAGCCCATCAAGCAGATCGAGCTCGGCCCGCGGCCGTACTATCTCGTCAACAATATGACCGACGGCCCGCTCAAGGACGAGCTGCAGGCGTGCACCGACAAGCCGATGAAGCCGTCAACGTGGTCCATCGGCCACCGCGGCGGCGCGCCGCTGCAGTTCCCCGAGCACTCGCGCGAGTCGGCGCTGGCGGGCGCGCGCATGGGTGCCGGCGTGCTCGAGTGCGACGTGGCCTTCACCAAGGACCGCGAGCTTGTGTGCCGCCACAGCCAGTGCGACCTGCACACGACGACCAACATCGTGGCTGTGCCCGAGCTCAACGCCAAGTGCACACAGCCGTTCCGCCCTGCGGCCGACGGCAAGCCCGCGTCGGCCAAGTGCTGCACCAGCGACATCACGCTGGCCGAGTTCAAGTCGCTGTGCGCCAAGATGGACGGCGCCAACACGTCGGCCACGAACCCGCAGGCCTACCTCGCCGGCACGCCTAGCTGGCGGACCGACCTGTACGCGACGTGCGGCACCGTCCTGGAGCACAAGGAGCACATCGCCCTGGTCGAGGGGCTGGGCCTGCGCCACACACCCGAGCTCAAGGCGCCCGAGGTCAAGATGCCCTTCCAGGGCAACTACACGCAGGACATGTACGCGCAGCAGCTCATCGACAACTACAAGCGCGCGCGGGTCCCCGCCGAGCGCGTCCTGGCCCAGAGCTTCCAGTACCGCGACGTGCTGTACTGGCTGAAGGCCGAGCCCGCCTTTGGCAAGACGGCCATCCTGCTCGACGAGTCGGGCGGCACCCCCGAGACGTACCCGCAGGCCGTCCAGAACCTGACGACGTACCACGCGGCCGGCGTGCGCACCGTCGCGCCGCCCCTGGCCTACCTGGTCGAGGCCACCAAGGACGGCAAGATTGCGCCGAGCGCGTACGCCCGCCGCGCCAACGAGCTGGGCCTCGCCATCATCACCTGGAGCCTCGAGCGCTCCGGCCCGCTGGCCGCCGTGCACCGCAACGGCGACTCGTACTACTCGTCGATCCGCGACGTGATCCACAAGGACGGCGACATGTACGAGCTGCTCGACGTGTTGTACCGCAAGGTCAAGGTGGCAGGCCTGTTTTCCGACTGGAGCGCCACGGTGACGTTTTACGCCAACTGCGTGGGCGTGGGGTTGGGCAGCAAGTGAGGTTGAAGGTGGTTAGCGGACGACGTACTATGTATATGTGCAGGGGGGTGAGAAACGCCGCCCGTACGCCGTCGAGCGTGGTGGATGCAGAGGCGCGAAGGGAAAAAGAGATAGCGAGCGAGCGGACTGACTGACCGTTGCGGCAGCGGCTCCACGCCCGGATGATGTATATGTTTCTCTGTACATGGATGATTGAATCGCAAGAGGCCATGGCCGATTCTCGCCTTTCTCTGACGAAGCGCAGTCTCTCCAGAGCCATGTCCAGACCCCTCCTTCTCATTATGACTCCCCCGTCTATGTGAGCCCTACGACGACGGCGACGACTATATCTTCCATTACCTCCAAGTTCTCTTAGCTTATATCATGCTACTTCTACTCGCCTTTAATGAGTAGCTACTTTCTGACTTTCCCACCTTGGGTCCGGTCCCTACGACCCCCCGTCTCCCACGACGTAGGTAGTAGTAAGTAACTTCAATACTACGTCTAAGTCCCCCCCCCCCCCGGTCCTAGGCGGGCCCCCCCTACGAGTTGACTTGCCCCTCGGTTTCTAGATAAATTGCCTTGCCCCCTTGTGACCTTATTACACCCCTGTCCTTAGCTCAGCCTTACGCGTTCTTTCTTTGTTTCTCTACCACTTTCCTCTCCTCTCCCTCTCTTCCGGACTTATATAACCCATTCACATATATCCGAGTGCACCTATCCAAACGCCCATAGTGACCTCATGGATATAATAACATACTTTGTTATATCCTATGCAACACTAAGAAACTAAGCACCGACCGAATGAATGAATGAATGAATGAATGAATGTTATGTACGTATATATATATATGAACATATAGGTAACCCAATCTCTCTCATAGCGCCCTGCTTCGCACGACCTCTACTTCGTGATACGCCCTCCCTATCTCCCCCAGCAACACCTCACCATCACCACCACCACCACCACCACCACCACAGCGACCACGATCATCCCCCCCCTCGCGGCGATAATCATCCCCCCTCGCCACCTCCAGCACCCTCCCCACCACCCCCCGCAGCAGCACCTCCTCCAGCCTCCGCGCCGCCATCCCGCCCACCAGCCCGGCCGCCATCCCCCTCTGCGCGTCCGTCAGCGAGGCCCACGCGCCGCGCAGCAGGAGCGGGCGGTCGGTGAAGGCGGCGTGCGTGGTGTTGGCGAGGGAGTACTCTACGACGGGGCCGCAGCTGGTGTTGTTCCTCGTGATGCTGGAGTTGTGGGAGCTTTGAACGCTGCTGCTGTTGGAGGTGGACTTGGAGGTGGACTTGGAGGAGCTAGAGTTGTAATTGCAGTTAAGGTACGGCCAGGATGCGTCCCAGGTCGGGTCCTCGACGCGGTGCGACGGGCGACCGAGCTGCACGAGGGGGCGATACCCATCGCACTGCTTCTTCATCTTCTTCCTCTCCTGTTCCGTCCTCTCCGTCTTCTTTATTTCCGTCTTCTTCATTTTCGTCTTCTTCACCTCCGTGCTCCTCTCCGCGCGCGCGTCGTGCTGCTGCCGCTCCCCAAGCGGCGCCACCTCCCGCGCAGGCTCCACGACCCGCCCGTCGAGGTTGATGGCGGCGAGGACGGCCGCGGGGTCGTGTGCGAGGGCGGCAATGGCGGCGGAGCCACCGAGGGAGTGTCCGATGACGATGGCGCGCGCGTGGGACTGGGATTGGGGTCGGGAAAGGAGGTCGTGGTGGTGATGCTCGAGGTGCTGCCGCAGCGGAGGGGGGAGAGCGGCGAGGAGCATGGGGATGTTCTTCAGGAGGAAGGATATATCGTCGACGCGGACCTATATATACGTGAGTGCTGGGATCAAGACCAGGGGGGCGGATATAGGATGGGGACATAAGGAGAGCATTCGGTAAGAGACTGCGCTATAAGATATAATACTAAGAAACAACCATAAAGCACACGTATACGCACCCTAACGAGCCTCCCCAGCGCCGGCTCATCGTCCGCCGAGACGTCCACCCCCGGCACGACGCTCCCGTCGGGGAACTCGACGCCCGGGAGCGCCTCGAACGGGTGGTCGAGCAGCACGACGGGCAGGCCTGCTGTGCTGGCGAGGGCGCGCGCGAGGGCCGAGTAGAGGAGGCGGGACTCGCCGAGGCCGGGGGTGAGGACGATGAGCTGCGCTTGTCTGCCGCCGCCGCCTCTGCCGCTTGCATCGCTGTTATTGTTGTTACTGCTGCTGGTGGTGTTGCTGTCGACGGGGGGAGTTTTGCAATCGTCGCCGTCCCGGTCGCCGTTGATGGCAGTGTCGTTGCCGTTGCTCGTATCACGCCTCACCGGGGTGTCATCCTTGCCGCTGCGTCGACCATGACGACGACTATGACGCAAATGACAGCGCTGCGGCGCCGGAATGAACCCAGGATCGCACGTCTGCATCTCAAACCGCGCATACAGATCCTCAGGAAGGCCATACTGCACCGCCTGGGCGCCGTACGAGGCCGCCACGGCGGGGGTCATGTACGGCAGGGTCTGCAGGCGGCAGGGGCAACGAATAGGGGGTACCTTGTTGCTGCCTTTGTCATCGTCGGCGGAGGAGGAGGAGGAGGAGGAGGTGGGGGGAGCACGCAGCGGGACGAAGACGGAGGCGAGGATCCGACGGCGGGGGACGTCATGCCCCGGAGAGCCTGAAGACGAGGAGGATGAGGATGAGGATGAGGACGGGGGAAGGGCGCTGCCGTCGTCGCGGCGGGAGGGGTCGGTGAGGGGCGCGATGGCGAGGGCGACGGGATAGGGGCCGGGGGGAGGGGGGAGGAGGACGGCGGAGGAGATGCCGAGGAGGGGGATGAGAAAAGGGAGAAGCATGGCGGTGGTGGTGTTGGTGGTGGCGGTGGGAGAGGTTGAGCGGGAGTGCTGTGGTGTTGTGTAAGTGAGTGGGTGGGTGAGTGGCGCGCGATGTAAGTGAGTATATAGACGCCAACCGGAGAATAGAATTAGGAGTATAATATCAAGATCGCGCCGGAGAGGCATACATTCCATTATTATATGCGGCACGCGCTGTATACGTTCAACTGCCTTGACGTACTTGTGCACCATCGTATCCACCAGGCCATGAGGTGACGAGACGCATACGACGTGCAGAGGATGATGACGCTGCCAGATTGGGTCACAACCTGGCGAACCACCTCACCAGTAGCAAGGTGCGAACCAAGACAGAACATTGCATGGACTCGGATTCACCATGCAAGAGGTAATAGTCAGTCTTTGTCCGTCAAGCATCGCATTCGCAGCTGAAGCAGTGACCGGCTCGCCCCGGCCGGGATCCATCATCATCATCAGGCCGCGTGTAAGTCGTCCGTCGCCCGATGGTTTCCTATTCGGGCAAGCGCCGGGATACCTGTCCGCCCGCGGACTGGATACCTACCCAAGGACATGTGCCGGCCGGCGACCAGCGACCCACACAACCACCACCGTCCTTGATGGCGCAGCTTCAGCTTCAACCACAAGCCACCCGACTTACTTCTCTTCACTTGCCATCTCGCCTCTCCCCTCGCCGTCTCGGCCGCTTCTGCCGCTGCACTCGGCGGCCAACCGGCACAGTTCACGTGCCGCGAGACGGACAGACAACGCAGCGGCCAAGCAATGGCGGAGCCTGCACCAAGTAACAGGTCACAGCAGCTCAGCCCGCTGGACGCGCGGCGGCGGAGGTCCCGCTGCCAGGGCTGCGCGACAAGCCATGTCAAGGTGCGTGTCCTTGTCTCTCGCGCCGTCCTTTCTACATTCGGCACAGACGGATGGATGGAGGGACGGACAGGCGGACGGGCATTGGGCCCTGTAGTGCTCTCCGGCAGCGTCGAGCCAACGCCCTTGGAGATGCAGCTGACATGGTGTTAGTGCTCCGGCGGACGTCCCTGCGTCCGATGCGCGAGGCGGCGCACGCGCTGCTCGTACCCCGAGGCGCAGGACGCTGCCGGCCCGACGCACTTTGTCCTTGTCAACGCCTCCGGGCCGAGACCGATAACTTCGCCGGCCGCGTCACCGCCAGCGCCTCTCGCCGACGAACGTGTCCGGTTAGTCGCCGCGTTCGACGTGTTTGCGCGGCGCAACAGCTTCACCGGCAAGAGGGCTACGTGTGGCGATGAGGTGCGCGTGTTGCCGGGTCTGCACTCGGCCGGCAGCGGTCACCTATGGCACGCCATCATGGCCTTGGGGGCCGTCTACGAGGCCGGGCTCGGGCGCGACGCCGCGCTGCGCAGGCGCCAGACCGTCACGGCGCTGGGGCACTACACGCAGGCGATAGTCCGACTACAGACGGCCATTCAAGACGGCTGGAGACGCAGCAAGGCGCCGCCGCTCGCCCAGCAGACGAGCATCCTCTGGACGACGCTCTTCCTGGGCCTCTTTGAGGTGGGCTTACCCGTGAGACACAGCCCAGGTGCCCTCTGCAGATGGCTGACTTTGCAGCTCATCAACGACGCGTCCGGCGACGGCTGGCGGCAGCACATGGTGCACGGCACGGCCGAGGCGCTGCGGGCGGCGGGGCCCGGGGCCTGCGCGCGGGGACCGGGCCGGGCATTTTTTGCGCAGGCGCGCGTCTTCGAGGCGTGCCGGACCATTCTCTTCAACGAGCCGACGTTCCTGACGGACGGGGCGTGGGCCGACCTGGCGCGGGGCATGTGGACAGCGGGCCGTGACGATGGCGATGGCGACGGCGACGAGTGGCACCCGCTCGACTCGCTGCTGGACGTCATGGTCATGTGCTCGCGGCTGCGCGTGAGGTGAGTGCCCGCGTGCTTGGAGCAGATGCGTGTGTTGATGACGCGATGCTGACCAACAGACGCAGGGCCGGGACGCTGATGGACGGCTGGGACGCAGGCGGTGGCGGCGACGATGATGACGATGCAGACGAGGCGCGGGCCGTTTGCGCCGACGGGGAGGGGCTATGCGAAGCCCTGCGATGCTGGCGCGAGGCCTACGCCGCGGACTCGACCGACGACGACACTGCGATACGTGATGACGATAGCACGCTCCTGGCGCGCGTGTTCTACGCGGCCACGCGCATCTACCTGTCGGGCATCTTTGACTACCGCCGGGCGGAGTGGACGCGGCGACTACATGGCGGCGGCGGCGGCGGGTTGATGACGGTCATGCTGGCGCGGGACGAGGTGGACGCACACGTCGAGACGATCCTGACGCTTACGGGCGCGGCTTTGAAGGGAAGCAGCGAAGGTGGGCGAGACGGCCGCGGGCTGTCACCGGTGCTGTTCCTGTTCCCGCTGCGCGTCGCGGGTGCGCGAGCGGCGGACAAGCGGCGGAGGGCCCGCGTGGTGGAGCTGCTGGGACGGATACGCGGGGAGGGGTTCGTCGTCGCGGCGGCGATAGAGGGCGACTTGCGGGGCGGGGTATGGCGGAGGGGGTGATGTGATGTTGGTGTTAACGTTGACGTTGATGGTGATGGCGATGTTAGGCGTTGGTGTTGGTCGTGCTCGTGGTGTAAGTTTGATGAGGAAACGTGGTGGTGGGGCGTAGGGCAGAGCAGTCAGTGCCTTGCTATCGTTCATCAAACGTCGCCCGGTGTCCGGTTACAGTGGGGTCCAAACGCTGCAGGTGCTGGTCCGCCGTTGCCCGGAGATGCTGCTGCGAACGCCCGCCAATGAACGAATGCCTACGCCATGCAGGGCAGCGCCATGCGGAGGGCCTCAGGCGTTGACCTCGCTCCATGGGAGTCTCAGGCACCGAATCGATTTATTCCTCAGGCACCAAAGTTATTCGCCGTGTCTACGTTTCCAATGACCATTGGCAGTGTGTGACGTCCATGGTGCATGCACCTCGCGATGCTTCGCTCTACGACTTTACCGAACGCATCTCCCGTGGCTTAGCTCAGGGTCCGTGTACAGTACCAGCGGGACGGACGCTAGGTCGGTCGGTGCTTGAGTTAGTAGTGAGAAAAAAAGTCTGCAAGCAAGCCGGCAGCCGGCCGGGCCAGCTGCCGAGCGCCCGCCCCCCTCCGATCCAACAAACCCACGACATGTGCCGTGCCGTGTTACGTGTCGGTATCGTGCAGCGCGTTGGTCCCAAGTAGTACGTTGGTAGTTAGTAGGCGTCGGCGAGCCGCGGCATCTCTCATCCGCGCCCCCCCCCCCCCGCGTTTCAATCCTCTTGTTGCACCAGGGGAAAGCTAGCAGTATAGTACCAGCAAACTCCTAAAGAAGAAGAAAAAGCCCCGAATGTTAGAACCGCTACGTGCTGCTGCGTTGTGTGCATACACATGTGATGTGTGGTGTGGCGGGACGACGCGGGCGGCGGCGGCGGCGGGCGGACCGACAGGCCAGGGCGGGGAGTGGGCGGACAGTCGTCAGTCACGCACAGGACGGTCATCAGCCACACACAGGGCGGCGACGGCCACAGGACAGCAGGGCCGCTGCAACAGCCGACGCCTTGGCCGAGGGCCGGCCATCGTGGCAGACGGCGAAACGGGCGGTGTCTTGTGTGTGTGTGCCGCTTGTCGGTTCCATTGGCCGCCCGCGCGCAGGGTTGGGCAGTGGCTGCCGAATGCCCCCCCCCCCAATCCAGCAGTGCTTGGCCCAGCGCGCATTGGCAGGTTTGGATTGCATTGGACTGGACCGGACTGGACTGGATTGGCCTCGAGAAATGAAGGGCTGGCGGGACCCGACGGCGGCGGCAGTGGCACAAACAACCTAAGTCACGTCTCCAGGGCTGCTGCCGCTCGCCTCCACTGGGCGTGCGTCAGCAGCGGGCACTGGACCCGACCCGACAGTGGGGGGTGGATGGAACGGGCGGGCAGTTCGAGCGGGCACCTTGGTAGCCAGAGCGAGCACCGCCAGGGCAGGGTTCGCCCAGCGGGCCCCGTGCTCAGCGGGCAAACTCATCAGCCCGCCTGCATGCATGATGATGAGGAATGGAAACGTCTTCCCATCGTCCATCGTGTTCACTCTTCGATGCGTCTTCCACGGCCACTACATGTTCCATGACGAGCAAAGCAGGCCACCCACATGCATGGCATGCACGCACTCACGTCAACGTGGTCCGAGCACGGCCCCCATCCTTGGCCCTCCCCCCGACCCTGGCCTGGTGCCGTGCAGTGCAGTGCGAGTCTGCAGCGCAGGCCCCCACCGCTGACGAACATCATCCACGGCTACTACTTACGTACGTTACCTCATCGTCGGTCCCCGTCATCCCATCCCATCCCATCCCCAATATGCCCCCCTGTCGCGAGCTTTCTCCAAGCCACCCACCACCCAACCCAAGCCAAACCAAGCCAAGCCAGCCTCAGCCAAGCACCGCATCCAAGCGAAAAGCCAAGCGGCACCCACTCACTCAACACTCCCTCGGCTATGGATCCCATGACCTCATCCCAGCGAAGTCGCGACACGACGTCACCCTCCAATTCTGGACCATCCCACCACCCGTCAGCTCGCATCGAGTCGGCAAAGGAAAAAGCCGTTGCAGCGGCGGCCGCAGCAGAGGGTACGTACTACACCAGCCGTAGCTACTACGCCCTGCCTGCCTCTCTGTCTGTCTGGTTGCCCGTGCGCCGGGGGAGAAGGAGGAGGCTCGGCAGCGCACGGCGTGCATACGTGCCCTCTGTCCGTTTCGCAACGGCGGGTATCGCATCGCGGGTGCCTAGAACGACCAAAACGCCTTTGCGTGGAATGAACGGGTAACTTAGTAGTGAGTAGTGAGACAAGAGCTGCCAGGGCGGGCGTCACGCCATCGCAGAGACAGACACACACACACACACACACACACACACACACACACACACACACACACACACAAACGACCCGGGAACACCAGGTACGTATCTTCAGCAGGACAAGAAAGAAAGAAGAAAAAAACTGGCTCGGCTTGCGGTGCCCGCCGCCTGGCTGCCGGGATCCATCATCATCAGTGGCCCATCCAGGATCCGGCCCTGGCGCCAGCGACGGCGCTAAACACAACAAGGGCGTGGCATCGTACCGTAGTACTAGGTAGTTAGTGGGTGGGAGGAGGTCCGGCGGGCAGCGGGCGGGCAGCAGCTTGGCACACGCGGCGGCTGTCGTCAGTCAATCCCATCGACTGGTTGTCAGTCACTCGCAGAAGCTACAGCAGCCTTATTATGCTGGAGCTGTCCCTCGTCCCGAGATAGCTTGTTTAAAAAGCTCGGCGCTCCCTCCCTCCCCACCACGCACACAGCGCCGTCGCACCACCCACTCACCAAACCACCACCGGCACGCACCACACACCACACCCCCATCGCATCGCATCGCATCGCCATCAGAGTCACACCTGGCCGATCCCCCCCGCGTCTTCTCCGCCTTGCGACACAGCTTGCTTGCTTCTTCCGCGACTACCTCGCACAGCACAGCGTCGCGCGCGACACGCTCTCCGTCCATCGACTGCCGAAGAGAACCAAAACAAAGACAATAAGAAAAAGAAAGGGAAAAAAGGACCGTCGCCATGGCTCTCCCCGGCGGCATCGTCACCATCCTGCACGCCGTGCTCGCCGTCTTTCTCATCATCGAGCTCGGCCTCACCGCCTACGGTGCGTCCCCCCTCTCCTCCTCCTCCTCCTCGTCTTTCCCCCCGTGCAACACGCTGACTCTACGTCCTTGCAGTCGTCAGCATCACCAGCGGCCACTGGTATGGCTGGTGGTTCGGCTCCTCGAGCGTAAACTTCATGCTCTTCAACTCCATCTGGACCCTCCTCGTCCTCGCCTACCTCGCCGCCGTCCCGCGCTTCGCCGAGCGCGCCTACCACTCGCTCGCCGCCCTCGTCCTGCTCGGCGTCACCACCATCTTCTGGTTCGCCGGCAGCATCGCCCTCGCCGCCCGCATCGGCGTCCCCGACTGCGACCACGGCTCCGCCTGCCGCGGCATCCAGACCGCCCAGGCCGCCGTCGCCTTTGGCTTCTTCATCTGGGTCATCGTCACCGCCCTGACCGTCTTCGAGGGGCTGGGCTTCATGCGCGGCGGCGGGGCCCGCGCCGACACGACGCGCAAGCCGGGGAACCCGCCCGCGGCGGTTTGAGCAAGCGGCGCTCCGTGACGTGACGTGTCGATGAAGCGCGCGCGTTTCGTTTCTGGTGGAAGGAGGGAGGGGGCCTTTCTGATTAATGCGGATGACGGGGGAGACGACAAGGGCCATGCGGGTGCACGGTTGGTGCTGCACCACCGCCACTACGACCACCACCACCAGCACGAGAGCGAGAGAGAGAGCGAGAGCGAGAGAGAGAGAGAGAGAGAGAGAGAGAGAGGAACAAGTTGACGACAACGTATGAATGCGGATACCACTTGGGGGGGTTGCGTGCGCGCTGGTTTCTGGGGGTTGGATCTGATGTTTTGAGGTGCTGGGTTCGGGCCGAGATACCCTCCTTGGTTGTTTTTAATGATGCTCTGTTTGCGGGGTGGATGGAGTCTCTCTTGATATTTGCTTGGCTCGGGGGTTTTCTTTTTGGTTCCTTTCCATCGTCTTGGTTCTTGGGACCATCTATGCACGTCAAAGCCCAACAATATACCAATCTGTTTTCGACTGCGGCCGGGGACTGCGATGCTCCCTCCCGTGCGAGCGCGCCTTAGGTTCTGAATAAAATAATGCGCCACTCTACCCTGACGTGCGCACACGTGTACACACTTACAACACGCACGGTGTCGTCGTCCTTTGAGCTCTTGGCATCCTCCTTGCCCGCCTGCTAAAAATCGCAAATGCAAATACCTACCTCGTATAGCCTCATAACCATCACTTCCTCAAAGCCCCCATACGCTAGATCCCGCTCTTCATTCACCTCAACATGGGTCTCTTTTCATCCACTCCTTGACATGGGGGGCTCGCATGAACTCGCCCGACATGCATGCCGGTCTCGTTTATTCTCATGTCCCCCGTTTCTCTTAAGGAAAAAAAGGATTGAGTTTGTATCAGGAACTTATGCCCCTTCCGCCCCCCCCCCCCCTTTCAGGCTCTATCTACTAGTTACACACGCCGCTTGTTCTCATCTCACCTACCCTATTAAAATCAGGGCCCTGATTTCAGTTATAGAGGTGCAATCGTGTAGGGAACGCAGTCCCGTTATACGGAGGATAGGTACCCATTCATGCGGCCTAGCGGAGACCAACTACGAAGTAGGTAAATGACAATTAAACAACTTGGTAGGTTTGCCCAACCCCATATACGCACCATCAAGCAAGGCCAACACTCATACTTCAACATTCCCCATCAAAAAGAATGTATTGAGTTGGTCCTAGGGAATTCAGAGGCGCTGAGCCTTTCCGTCTATAATCCCGCCACTATTCAACCGCTTCCCCCCTGTCTAGGCGGCAGGCAAAGTCGCAGGCTGTTCCTTAGCCCCTCTCCTATAGGCCCTGTCTCCATAGCCCGTGTA
Source organism: Purpureocillium takamizusanense (assembly GCF_022605165.1). Lineage (NCBI taxonomy): Eukaryota > Fungi > Ascomycota > Sordariomycetes > Hypocreales > Ophiocordycipitaceae > Purpureocillium > Purpureocillium takamizusanense. The sequence goes on along the minus strand of NC_063080.1, from coordinate 330,924 downwards.
TATCCTAGCCAAGCTCTCGTTATCCTGGAATTCCGAGTATTGCCTCTCGTTATGCCCTCTTTCCCTTCTGAGTTTGACTACTGGACTTGCTTGCTGCCCTGGCTCAGAGGGTTCCCGGTTGCACCTTTTGGCATCGCGCTGTTTCCGTCGTGCTTGCCGGGGCCAAAGTTGCGGTCCAACCCCGCATCCCAGTCCTTCTTCATCTGCTCAAAGCTCGGCTGCTTCCCCTTGTTGCTGTTGCCGTAGGAGGAGGAGGAGGCGCCGCCTCCTGGGGCGCTGTTGTACTTTGAGCCCATGTACTTCCAAGACGTGCTGGACGCCGACGAGTCAACGCCGCCAAAGGCGCCGCTGCCGCCCTGTTGGCCGTACTTGTTGGAGCCCTGCTGCGCCCCGTACTTGTTGCCGCCGCCGCCGCCGCCGCGCATGCTGCTCTCACCGGCGCCGGGGACGGGCGTCGCGACCGAGGAGCCGGCGAACAGCAGCACGAGGGCCGCGGCGGTGAGCTTTCCAGAGAACTGCATGATTGTTGTTGTTGTTATTGTTGATTTGTTTGTTATTGCTGCTGCTGAGTCTTCTTGTTTTCTTTTCAATGGTAGAACGAGATGTATTTATCTGTCGGTGGTGTTGAAACAAGCACTGAATCCTGTGATGGTGCTTCAAAAGCTCTTCGTCGTCAATCATCGCGATCAGACGTGCTTTATATACCGCCATCTCCATCATGAACAGCTGCCCCAGCTCCTTTCGAATTGCCTGACATATACGCACCGTCTATGCAAAAACGTGCGCATATACTTCCTAGTGCACCACAGTCACTGCACGTAATAGCCTTGGTACCCCACGGGCAGCGAAAAATGGGCAGACTTGGCGCTTGGGGCCAAGCCGTATCGTCAGGCACGCGGAACGCTCAGCCACACTCCGTATATTACAGTTGAGCGTCTACGGGACGGACGGCAGCACCATACGGTCCGTTTTTTTGCTCGCATGAATTGATGACCTGCGGAAGCTCCGCGGAACTTGACGCCGCGATCAACCCAACGCCGGAAACGGGAACATGCACCCCGGCCGGGCTATGGAGATGATCATGCCGACGCGAAGAAAAGAGAAGAATACTTTTTATTTTATTTTTTTGACGTTTCCTTGGCTGGCTTTGTTCTTCTACCGTGCTGTGCTCGCAGGTACGATATGGAAGGTGAGTGCGGTCGACATCGGGCCATTGATCCATCGGTCCCGACTGCAAAGACCGCATCAAGCGGCGCTAAGCCTCCATGTCCTGACAGCACGACTTGGCATCAACTGACATGTCATGTCATGAAAGGTCATGGCATGGAAAGATTTGAAAACAAAAAGAAAAAGTGCTCTCTTGTGCCGGCACGTGAGACCATTGCACCGCACCGGGCTGCCCAGACGCGGTGAGTCAATGCCAAACCAAGACCACTATCAATCATATAGACAAATTGACGGCATCAAATCGTTGCACGACGCACACTCTCAATCACTTTGACACATACACATGAAGTACGAATTCATTCATACATATCAAGTCTATATTTCGTGCCGGAAAAGCTCGACAAGTTGTCATTCTTCAACAGCACTTTTTGATCTGTACGGCTAGCACCACCCCTATTCAAACCCATTAGACAGAACGGGAGCATATTGATGATCTTTTAGCCGTCTCAAATAAGTCCACGGCATAGACTGGTTGGAGAGCCTGTGGTCAGTTTAATCGAGCGCCTGATTAAAAACCGTACGAGGCAGCAAGCGAGTCAAGAGCCCAGAATCTGCCATTTTCATCCAGGGTTTTACAGTATATATATATCCGCTTCTTGTTTGTGTTTGGTATAGGGAAGTGCACCCGCATATATATACGTCACCCCCAGCTCCAAACCGCATACATTGTCACTCACACTGTTGCAGGTGCCGCGAGACGGCTCATGGCCGCACATCTAGAAAAACATGTCTGCGCGAAGTAGCAGAGCGAGCGTGTGGTCTTGTTATTGCGCTGACTGACTACACCATGCACTGAAGGTACCCCCATTCGGTTTCCGCGTCCAGCCCAGTGTTGATGCCCAGTCATGTCCACAGTCTCACTCACACCACCATGCCTGGTGTCGGTAGTCCCATATGCCGTTCAAGCAAGGCGGGCTGGGTCGATGGCTTTTCGGTCGGTACCAGGGGAAGAAGAGGGAAGCGAGGCCGTCGTTGTCTGTGTTGGTACGTCCCGCAACTCCCCAGCCGCTAGCCTCACTTCAGTCCGCGATGCGTGCTGTGTTCGAGCCGAGGACCTACTGAGGGGTAACTCGAAGGACTCCCGCCGCTATCATGCTCTCGGGCTTGTCTCCCGCTTCCGACGTTGTGGTGTCCGGAACCTTGGGGCCAAGTCCCTCGCCCGCCGGATTCATCGGGTTATTCGGTCCATGGTTTTTCGCTATCTCCTTGGCCCAATGCTCGGCGTGAGGTGCCTTGACTACCTTGTTGACCAGCTCGGGCTCCTCGGGCGACGTATTGGCTTCACCTGGTTTTCCTCCTTCGGGGGCCACCTTGTTCGGCTTTCCAAAAACCTTCGAAAGAAGCTTGGAACCAAGCGAGGTCTTGGGTTTGTCTGGCTTCCCCTGGTTGGCCGCCTTGGGTGAAGTGTTGGCCTTGGCGGGATTCATAGCCTCCATCTCATCCCGCTCGCTTGCCGGGTCGTACAGGTACTCGTTGACATTGCTATCCCCCGACCTGACCGGCATTCCCCCTCTTGACTCGTCCTTGGCCTTGAAGGCTTTTGATCCAGACCCAATCTTGCCCCAGGGCTTCTTATTCCATTCCTTCTTTTCATTGGCCTTGCCTGCGCGTTGCCCCTGTGGGATTTTGCGAGTGCTTGACGTTTTCTCGATCCATTTGGCACGCCGATCGGGATCCGGCTGCCATTCCACGTGTTCGAGCTCTTGATTTTTTGGGAGGCTTTTTTCCCACTCCCTCATTTGCTTCTCATAATACGGCGAGTTCTTTCTAGGAGCGTACAGCAATTGGCCCAAGCCATTAGGCTTGACTCCTGCTTCTCGAAGGAACGCAGCATGAGCGGCGCTCATGCCCGGAGGAAGGGAATGGTCGCGTGCCAGCCCCGGCGAGGACGTGTCGAGACCCGAGCTGCCCCCAGCAAGCCTGGAGCTACCGTACTTCGTCTTGCTGCCAGCCCGCGTCCGCGAGGCCCCGCCGCTAAACCTGCTCCCGCCGATGCCTGGAAGCGGTGCCGCGATCGAGGCGTCGGTAAGCAGCAACACGAAGGCCAAGGTGGCGAGCTTCAGAAAGATCTGCATGATTTCTGTCGGTGTTGGTGTTGTCGCTGTTGTTGTTGTAATCGTCGTTGTCGTCGTCGTCGTCGTCGTCGTCAATGGCTTCGACCGAACATTTATATACCGAAATGTAAGGCCATTTGACACCAGTGCGGCCACCAGGACGCTTGTGGTCATAAGGGAAGCTTGGCGCCGGAAACCAAATAATGCGTTCAAGGCTTTGCCTTGCGAAGCACGCATAGCATACAAGACAGACTGATGACAGGGGGCGGGGGTGGGCATAGGTCAGTCCCTTCCAGCCCTACACACATGCATTGCATTGGCAGCAGCCCTATCCGGCGGGCTTGAGGCAACAGACCCCGGCTGGCCCAGAAAAGCTTGGCAAGAATAGATGACACACCACTATCCTTCGAGTCTCATGGGTGTGCCGCTTTTCGGCGACGCAATCAGCCATGTATCGGGACTTCCGAACGTGACCTGTTCAGCCGGCGTCCCTCACAGAAACCGGCATGACATGACATGACATGACGACAATAAGATGGGAGAAGGAGCGGAATGACGTGAAATGGCATAGTCGAGCCTGACATGGAAAAAACATTGGGATCAATGCGGGCGAGCGAGCAAGTGACCTGGACGCCTCGGAATCGCCGCCCAATCGGGCCCATGAGATGGACGTTCCGAGGGCATCGAATTGATCGATGGTTGCTGAGTCGAGGTTTTTCTAGGGACTATGACAGCGGCATAAATACTCTGTATGCTTTCATCTTATGACCTACACTGCGTTAATGCCTATGGTATATGCCGCCAAGAGGAGCCGTGCATAATGAAGGGAGTTATTGCGATAGCCCCGGATATCGATCAATACATGGCCTCTAAAATCAGGCCCACCCGGTCGCAATACGTACCCCTGCAGGTGTTGATGTCTACAAGCTGGCGCACCAAGTCTGCAACACATACCATGATGTCCAATAAGGCTATCCCAGTACAAGATGAGTTATAAACCTAACGCTAACCACTATACTATACCTACCCAACATCTTTTCAATATTCCGCCAAAAATGCCGCTTGCGAAGCATAAACGCGCCTTCGTGTAGTGATGCGTCTGTCATTTTGGGTAACGCGGGATTTCTGGCTGCGCGAACTACATGTACATTTCGTGATAAGCTTGAGGTCGATGCGTGGAAATCCGGGGTCGTCCCAGTAGCTGCAGTTCATTCAATACGCATCACCCTCGCTCAAATTCCACGTACTCGCGAAGCAATTCAGGACGCAATCTTCGCTAAGAGTAGAGAACAAAGGGTCCCGCAGTGTCTAGACTCGTTAGTGGCCCGACTCCTATTTCTTGTGGGTATGCCCTGTAGTCTCGTAGCTATCGAGATGGCAACATCACAACATCTATCATTGATGTGATCAGAGGCACCATATTGGCTGCCTTTGTGTAATGGTTGGCCATGCGTATCTTGACCCCTCTATAGTTATAATCCCTCCTCGCACCTCACACAGGCAATTGATTGAACAGACCGACATCGCCCCCGTCTGGAGCTCCAGTCAACTCTAGCCTTCGACGCACTCAGCGTCCTCATCTCCCTTGCCGGGCATGCAGCCCATCGTACACATGTAAAGTCCCGCCGGCCTACCCCTAGAGCACGTGTACACACTGCGCTCTGAAACGTCTTGTTGACCCTGGGTCATGGTCCGAAGACTCTTTTCTTCGTATCCTACACGTAGCGATGGTGAGGCCGTCGTCTCGTCAGCTGTAGCTCCCGACTCGGGCAACTAGCGTGTCCATGTGCAGAGGGGGGAGATTGAGAAGGAAAGAAAAGGGTAGGCTAGGAGGTGGTAGACTGACCGTGCTCCGAGACGAGCTGCGCGAAGCAGTAGTCTCTGCCTTCCACACAAGTAGGCGTGGCGTTGCCTGCGGCGTTGCCCATGGCGGCGGCCGAGGCCACCGACAAGGTGATGAGCATGAGTGTCTTCATGTTGCTCTCGATTACCTGTGACTTATGTAACTTGCTGATTTCTCAAAAGATCCGCCTGACTTGACTTTAGACGGTGAGCACAGCTCGTGCAGCCGGGTCGTCTCGCGACAGTTATACCCGTTGTTTCAACGCATGGCGCTACGCCGGTCTCTTCATGTTGTTGCCGGGATGGCAAGCCCCTTTCCAGCAGCGTGGTGGAGACTGTCTCGACGCTTTCTTGGCCATCAGAAATGAATGCGTATAGATAAGTGTCCACAACTATATCAAGCAAGTATCCACAGAAACCAGGCTGTCGGGCATTGCGGGACCGGCAATCGGCCCGAGCCAGGCACTCAAGCATGACATTAACGACTACTTTGTTGCTAGGATTCCGTGGGAATGCATCATTCATATTTGATCACACGGCTCTTGAGTGAGAGAGATGAAGTAGCTGAGGGATTGAGAGCGCACGTTGGCCTGGCCTGGCGCCGGACTCGTCAACGCCAAGGGCTCAAACTCGAGCCTCGAGTGCGGGCCGACACGCCTTGCATAATCAGAAGCAGACAGCTGACAGTGGCCTTATTAGCGTCTCCTAAGGCGGCGGTTCGCATAATGTCGCACATATTGTACTTTACGGTGTAGCCAATATTGGCCCCAGGGCATAGATCCGCTACTACTATTTGCCTCATCAGAGAACTGCAAAGTTGATACCTTTTGCAACACGCATGTATGTGTGTAGACACAATGTACTCGTTACGCATATGCGTGTCCGCTCTGCCTTTGAACGGGGACTCCGCATCGCGAGTCCCCTCTATTACTCGTCTCGTACGATTCCGCTCCGGCGTCGCGTGTCACGAGCAATTGCTGTGCATGTCGCCAAGGCCCCCCCAAAAAAAGCTCTGGGAGAGGCGAAGGGCTTTCTGCTCTTGACTTGGAATACTTATTAGTTGTTTCGCGGCGGGCCCCCGATTGAATGCGCTGGCAAGGTCAAACAAACGTCAACTTTTCGAACAACAGGGTCATATATCACGCAGGCACTGAACGAGATGGCCTCAAGTCATTGCAGGATGGCCATCCGATTTCTCCTTCTGTTACTGTGTTGCTTAGCATCCGCCGCCCGTACCATCGGCCGCAAAGCAGTGTTGGCAAACAAAGCGGAAAAGATCCCTGAGCACTTGCTTGAGACCCAAAAGCGCATCGAAGAAGCCTACACGGTTGACTTCAACCATCCGCCATACTATATCGGCAACACGACCACTCGCGAGTCGTGCGGGTGGGACCGCATCAAATGCTTCTACGTATACTACGGCGTTCGACACACGTTATACCCCATGGGGGACCCCATGTACAAGGCCTGGTATACGACGAACATCGAGGCCGTAACCACGACGGGCGCACTCGACGCAGATTTAAGCGTGGATGAGATTCACTCCCACATGCAGGCAGTTACCGATGGCTGGAGCGCCTCTATAACAGCCAATGGACAAGGCTTCACCCCGGTAGGGTTCTTTGGCGGCTCCATTGCGTACGGCGAGGAGCATTCCAATACCAAAATGAGGACGGTCACACTCCAGCAGGGGAAAAATCACCGATGTCCCAAGTTCCACCGTTGCCAGATACAGACCCTGACGTGGCACCTGACCATCGAGGGCATGTGCACACCGTATCCAACCATCAACTGCGCCGGACAAATCCAGGTATGCGACCTGTGGTCCTATACTTGCGATGCCTATGAGAAGTTCGCGAACGAGTGGTGCCCCCGAAAAGATGGCGTCGTGAGGCTCGCGCCCTGCTCCCTCAACATGCCGGTAATGTTACCCGACGGCAAGACGCCCTTCTCCGAGACTCGCATTGTGGAAACTCCGTTGCGACCCAGAGTCGTGTATTGGACGCCCAGCTGCAAAGTCGCTACTTTGAACAATGGTTTCCTGTGGAGCCCGGTTGACAAGCTTTTTATTGATCCCACCGACTACAAGGAGTTCCAATACCCTCCGGAGATGGAACCAATCTCCAAAGGCGAATGTGTTCCCAAGATAAAGACAAAGACAGAACACAAAACGGTGGAAGCTGAGGGTCCCTCGGAAGACCCACCGGCGCAAGACGAGGATCTTCCGGCGAACGATTCGGCATAGGACGAGCATCCGCTGAGAGACCTACCGGCGCAAGATACGATGCTCCTTTCGAGCGGCCAATGAGCCGAAGCCGGTTTCGTGGTTGTTGGAGTTCTATCGTCGCGGATCTTGGAGATAATTCGCACATGGGGATATGAATAGAGTATGGACGAGGCCATGCAAATAACATTTGAACTGCGAGGGGGAGGTCAATGTTGCCCCTCGTACAGATGAGCCCAGGTTTCGTCAGTGCCATGACAGTTCTCGACCTTCCTTGTAATCGAATCGGTCTCTCGAGTCCCGGACCGGAGGTGCACGATCTCAGGGGTTGAGCAGGGACCGCGCGTCCTGGCGGGCCATGATGTCGCAATAGTGAAGCGGCCATCGCATGTACGCATGGTAACGCGGTGGCAAAGAACTAGCAAGTCCCGTTGTCCATCTCATGACTGTAAGCTTTCGAAACTCGGCTTTGGGGTCTTCCGAGGGGCCCATGCAGGCTTGGCCCAGGATGTACTCGAGGAGGAGCATGTGGATGGTGAGGATCAGCCCGACATGGTTGCCGGGTCTCAAGAACGCTGTGAATTCTTCGTTGGTAAACCTTGTTGGAGTTAGAAGCGCCCAGATGAAAGCTTCGCAGGCTGTACATGATAGATCAGCGCTTGGTGACTACTTAGTAGTCAGGGACGAAACCACAACTCTTTTCCTTACCTTTCCAAGCGGAGGTGGGCAAGGCGTCTATACTACGCCGCAGTTGGGATAAGAAACGACGCTCTGTTTCCATATGGCAAATTTCCTCTACGAGTACAAGAGAGGCAGTGAAAGAGTCAATAATCTCCAGATCTTTGGCTCTCTCAGACACCATCCCGAGTAACAGGTCGACATGGCGCTCCGGCGTGAAGATGTGGAAGATGGACGTCGGGAACTTGGGCGTGACCATGTTTACCACGAAACCGGCGACCCTCGTCACGGTCATGTACTCGACGATTCCGTCGGGCAACAGCGTAGTCTGCGAGAGGAGGCAGCCGATGGCGGCGAACAGGGCGTCTGCGTCCGCCGTCGTGGTCGGCGCATACCCGATTTGCTCGTTGAACAACTTTATGGCCGCGATACGGTGGTGTAGGGCTCGTGTGCCCGCGTTCGCGTCGCCGCTATGCGAGAGGTGCGAGGCGCCCAACGCTAAGATCGCGTGCTCGAGACACTCGTACTGGAGAGTTGGTTGTTAGCAGAGGGGCCGTATGCGGGTGCGCGACATGAGGGAAGATGATGGGGTGCGTACGCTGTGAGACATGGTGGCGGCCTGCTCCCACAGGTGGCCGCTCCGAAGGGGCAGCGTCGGAATGGCCGCAGTGAGAAAGCGATAGTAGAACTGCCTGTCCTCGAGGCTCTGAGCCGATAACGCTGGCCTGATGGGAGTCGTCACGGACGCCGACGAAGCGGACGAAGGCTGTAGGCATGGCAGTCCAGACTGGGAGCAGGCCAAGCACTCAGGCCAGGATTCATCGCAGCTCAGCCTCCTCTGTCTGCAATTTAAGCAGCTCGAAGGTCCCCTAGTACATGAAAGTCAGAGTCAGAGCTCGACGTATCGCAACAGCCCATATATGGTGTGGATGCGGCAGAAAGCTGAAGTACAAGAAACGCGGCACTGAGGACGACCTACCATTCTGTCGGCAGCCGATGTCGTCTTAGAAACAACGGCCCCGGGGCACCGACCTGCTGCGTGTTTGGCCGAGAATACCTCACGACCCATGGCTCGTCGTCTTTGCTCCCCTCGTGTGCGGGTTGACCCCTGAGTTCATGTTGGGATTCGGGGCCCAGGGCCACGCCGCGCTCCGGCACGTTGGTGACCCAAACCAAATCGCGCGAGTAGCCTCCGCAGGGCAGCCCGAGCCTGAGACACTGGGAGCAACTCGGAAGACGGCGATCGCACTGCGATGGTTTAGCGTGTCAGCCTCTGTTCACAGCGCCGAGTTGTTCAAGAACGTGGCTTTGGATGCCACCCTGGACTAGTTGACAGCCCTCGAAGAGCATTCACGCCAGCAGCTTGTCAACGTACGTACCCCTTTCTTTCTCCGCCGACAGGTGCTGCAGCCCTTGGATCTACCAGGGACCCCGACCATGTTGCGCGCAGTTTGAGACGTCCATGGAAGAAGCGAACGATCGCAGAGAGATGTCGTGGGCTCTGGGAATGGCGCGAGGTGATGAAGCGAGCCCGGCTCGACATGGTCCGAGATCCGAACGCGCTACAATAAACTGTCTGTTCCCCTGCTCTGCCCTGTTGCTCTGCCGTGAGGAGTCGCCTGCCTATGCCGGCCCGGCGGGGCTACCGATTCAGCTTGGCGTCTGGAGCCCAATGTGTTCCATAGGGCATGATCCGAGGCGCCAGGGCGTTCTCATCACAGCACCGCCTGGGGCTCACCGAGTAAGATTCAGCCACAAGGCTGATCGCAGGGGCTCATTATGCGCAGCGCGGAAAGACTGGGATCTGCCTACTTCCTATAGTGGGGTCACCGAGACACACAATCACAAAGGCCCCAGCCGGAAAGAATCCGCTATCTACCGGTCCAGCCCTGTGGACTGTCTGTGTTCGTGTCCTTGGCGAGGCGCTTGGGACGGAAGTAAGCGTTACGGGGGTGTGAGGTCAGTGAAACAAGCGCTAGACGAGTCGTGTCAGGTACGAAGTACGCAACGTCGTGATGTGGTTGAAGCTGCATCACGAAGCTGTTACATCAGGGTTGCAGCTGTCGAAGCCCAGCACGATTGATGGTTTTGTATACTACATCCTATCATGTCTCGTTGGTCAGCAAGGGATCCCAGCAGAGTTCATTGGCGACGCGAAACATATGATGAAAGTGAGGCGACATCCCTCGTCGCCCACTTGCCCCCACTTCATGCGCCCCTCGCCGTTCTCCACGGCACTGCGGGGTTCGTGATAGTCATGGTATATGCAGCGCATCTACGAAGTAGTTTCGTTGGAGCGAGCAGCGACTGAGTAGCCCAATTTGCACCGTGACCTGAACGTGACCTTCATGTGGATAGACGCGTGAAACCAAATCGTGAATCGCTGTGGTATGTTGGAGGCAGCGGCCAAACTTCTCGATGACCCGGCGAATTCCGGGCTTAGCGGTGACGTATTGCTTCAAGAGCGTTGATCGAAGGACGTGACTCACTCGGCCAAGTATCGTATGTGACAACCCCATATACACCATCATCACCACACACATTGTACATCGAAGACTGTACCTCCATCACGGACCCCCGACTCATCCTCTCAGATCTAAGAGCCAACCGAGAATGGCTACGTTAACCTCTGTCCCCGTATTTCTCCCCGAAGACAAAGTGCCTTCCAAACGAATGGTCAGAGACATTATCGGCACGTTCCTGACGAGCGAATGGCCAACCGTGGATCCGGAGACTCTCACGATTCAATATCACGCATCGTTCGCCAACGCTCATTGCCCCGTTGAGCGGCCGCAGCCGACCAATGGCGCCCCCCTCGAACCGTTAAAAGTCTTTATCAAGTTTCACAACGAGAGTGGGTCTGACTTTGAAGTCTTTCGGCATCTAGCCCCGAGCAAAGCCGACGAAGCGACTCTTTGCGACGAATACGGCCGGTCTGGATTGGGGGCCAAAATGTATGGCTTTTTCAAGACTAACGACGGTACTCTGGGGCGGGTCGACGAATTTCTAGACGCGCGAACCTTGGAGCCAGAAGACGTTGAGGATGAAGCCATTCGTGCGGATGTCGCCAAGGGACTAGCAGCGTTTCACAGCTTGCATAATACTTCACTGCGAAAGAAGAGCGTACAGGCATACTACGAAGCCGTCACTAGCGGACTTGCAAAGTATCATCAAAATGAGAAACTGAAGACTCTTGGCCGCGAAGGAAGAGTCAATGTGGACAAGCTGATCGACTACAATTTTGCGACGAGGCTGAGGAAAGTAGTGGGTAAGCTGGAATCCATCGGAGCCAAAACGGGATCGTGCATCCATGACGTGCAATTCATGAACGTCCTCGTCATGAATGACCCAAAAGAAGGCGCGAGCCGCATCGTCCTCATTGACTTTGAGTTTGTGATGCACAACTACCGAGCATTCGACATTGGGGGGCATTACATGCAAAAGCTATTCAAGTGGTTCGACGACGACAACAAGATTGCGGACTGCAGGCCGTATGCGGAACATGAAAAGAGGCACTTTTGCCGCGAGTATGCTGAGAAGTGGAACGAGCTGACGGGGGATTCGGACACTGGGGAGCAGGTATACCTGGAGGCTGAGTACGGATACATGCTGGCTATCACATTTGACATCCATAATATGTTGTGCTTCATGGATGAGCAGGGGGATAAAGATCCCTTGAACCTAATGGGGTTGAACAAATTGTTTGACGAATTTGTGGATCAGTACAAGAAGTTGGGACTCGAGGATTCGGAGTGACGACATCTTTTGGTTAGGAAATCATAGACTTGCTCCGTCCATAGCGCATTCTGCGTAGGGAAGAGTGCTAAGGTATGACTGGACACTCCCCGATATTGGCAACTGGGCTACAAGCAAATGTGATTCGTTCACAGTGTTTGCTCTTATATCGACTGAATTGTTTCAGAAGAGTCATTTGGCCGTGGACTTGCGTGCGTTTTTGCACGCCCAGACGGAGAAAACAATATCTCCCGAGCTTTTGTGTATGATAGTTTTTGTTGTGCATTGTCTTATAAAGTAAATGATTGTACCCCAGCTACTCACACGTTATTCATTCACTGTACGGCGGATCTCCGTATTGCAAAACGAAATAGAGCACATAGTGAACCTTCTGACGGACCCAAAGCCTATAGTCGGCCCCATCCGTGGCAAACTCCAATTGCGAGCACCATTCGAAATAGGCGTCATGCTGCATGAGAACGTCAATCAGGCTGCTCCACATCTCCATCTCGGCAGTTTCGCGTTCATCCCTGGCGTCGCGGTAGCGCAGGACCGCGTACTCGAGGGCGCTCTCGCCATTGTCGTTCTTCTTGTTAACGTCGCCTCCCTGACGAAAGCACTCCTCGAGGTTGGCCGCGGTGGGGTCATGGCGGAAAACGTCAAAGGGATCCTTGGAGATCATCTTGGCACTTTACAGCGAAAAAGGGTGAATACGTGTACGAGTGTTCTACGAGCAGGATTGGTGTGAGGGCGGCGTTCAATTCTGTGGTTGGCTGGAGTGAGAATGTCGGTGCTTGATACTGAACTTAAGGGCATGATGTGCAAGATTACATCGAGTACTTTTATAAGCTTCGATAGGTACAGTATGATTCACGGCTCCAAGTCAGAGCCTTCTCAAAAGCGGTGATTCTGCTAGGCAATGACGGCCTCAGAGCTTCATCTGAGTGGCCATAATCTACCCTACAAAACTCGACTGAATGAATATGAATAACGCCCTCATAATTAGATGAAAGAGTTAGCATTGAAGCCTCTATGATCCACATGGACGCCATTCAAGAGTCACAATTACTCGGATACCCAAAGTCTCCAATCATGGACGTCTCCTCCCCTCCCGGCGGCTTCACCGTGAACTTGAGATGCGACGGAGTGCCCCAGTTGCCGAACACAGAGCGGACTGGATAATAGTAGCCCTGAACGAGGTCCCGCGTCCCGCACGTCTTGCGCGACGTCCGCCCGTAGTAGTTGTATACGAGCGGCCGCGCCCTAGGCGGCACCGTCTTGGTGGTGTTGCCCTTACTGCAGGGAAACGCGTCTACGGAGCCCATGTAGAAGTTGTCGACGTTATCCGTGTCGGCGCAGAACGTATACGAGCCCGAAGCGGGCGCCTTATAGTACCCCGTGAAGACGAGGGTAAAGTTATTAGCGTCAAAGGTGATGGCCGCAAATGTGTTCGTCAGGCCGGGGTAGTAGTTGCTGCCTGCCGGCTCGGCTGGGATGTATATGCCGCGGCGCCCGTCGGCACCGTAAAAGTATGGGACGCTAAGCGTGTCTGTTATGCCCGTCCCGAGCGGCTCCAGGCTTAGGTAGTAGTCGGGGCCGAGGCCCCCTGTGCGGGCGTCGATTCCGTAGGCCTGCGTCTCGATGCTATTCTCGTAATACTTTACGGTGAGGCCGCCGCCGGAGCCGCACTGTTCTGGAATTGTGTCGCAAGCATCCGTGGGCGAGGGCGTGGGCTCGCTTGAAGTGGTGGAGGAGGCTGTGGTAGTAGATGTCTCTGGTACCGTTATCGAAGGGCTACTTGTGGTAGTTGCAGTTGAGGAACTCGACGTGCTGGTGCTAGAAGAAGTGGTCCTCGAGCTTGTGGTGGTTGCGGTGGTGCTCGTCGTAAGGCTACTCGAGCTGGTCGCGGTCGTGGTCGTGGTAGGAGAGCTGCTTGTACTGCTAGTGGTCGTTGTGGTGCTCGAGTTGATGGTACTGTTACTTGTGCTCGTAGCTGTGATTGTTGAGCTGGAAGTGCCCGTGATGCTGGTACGCATTCTACTTGAGCTTTTGTCGGAGCTTGAGCTGCCGCTGCTACTGGTCGTCGTGCTTGAGGAATTCGTGCTCGAGATACTGCTGTAACTCTTCGTGCTGATCATGCTGCTCGAGCCCTCACTGCTCATACTACTCGGCGTCTCAGTAGGTTTGAAAGATGAACGGCTCTTTGATGTCTGCGTGATGCCAGATTCGCTGCTCGTGGTTGTTTCGCGAGAAGTCGCCGTTGAGGGTGTGTAAGTTCGACCAGAAGTGCATGTCGTTCGATCGTCACATGCTGAGCTACTAGTAGGCTTGGACGTAGTAGATAATGTGCTGTCAGTTGCAATGTCCGTGGGAGCAGAACTATCCATTGGCGTGCATGAAAGAGACCCTGTGTCCGCAACAGTGCTTGTTGGTAACGGAGAAGTCCCCGGCTCCGGCTCACAAATAACGATGGTACAATCGCCGTCGGGCCCAGGAATCGTTGACGTATAGTGCTCCGTGCCAGACGTAATGGTGTACATGGAAATAGTTCTACACGTCTGGTGTCAGCCTGGCCTGCGTTCCTACCCGCAGATTTCGCGCGGTAGCATACTCGGTAGAGCAGATGCTTGCCGTCGGCACCACCGTCGTCGCGATGCAAGTCGGCACGTCCGTCACCGTCAGGGTATAGCCAGGAAGGATTTCGACGACGGTAGGCCGTTCGACGAGCGTCTCCACCACCACCGGACAGCCTGCGGGCGTCTCATGCACGATGACCTGCACCTCCACGACGCCGTCGTAGTGCGGCGTCTCGCATGTTGCCTGGGGGGGCTGTGGCGGGATTGTTGGTTTCAAGCTGTGCGTGGTGTAGAAGAGGGCCAGCAAGGCCAGGGGAGATTCGACGCGCATCCTGCATGTGTCGGTACGTGATGATGGTGACGTCCACGGATGAAGTCTCCTCAAGTCGGCGGTCTTTACAGCGACGATGCCTCGTCGGGTTATAAGCCCGGTACATGAGCATATTTACTTTAAGCCAATGTAATCTGGTTCTGGGCGATCGGGCGCGTCTTGTGGAGGCCTACAGTGCCGCTGGCTTGCTTGGGGCAGCCAGTCTCGGAGGCGGGCCGACGTCAGCTTCGGGCCATTTGACATTGCTGAGGTCGTGAGGCGCGCAATCACGGGTGAAATTTACATTACGCTTCATAGCAAGGGACATTCCTCTAAATGCAAGGTCGTCATTCACGGCGTGGAATGGACATCGAGGTTGGTCCTCGATGGCTCGGCGCTATCCCGACGTGCCCGAGACCGCGCCTGATGATGAGTGATCACGAATGCGCAGGAACAATAGCTCACCACGCATGCCATGATCACTGCGGAGTCAGGACTCAGTCTACTGGAATAAACGCAATTGCACCTAATGCGCGGAGACGAACCCGGGTCGTTGCATCACGGCATGCACACCCGGCGTTGTGATCTGGATGTTGGCCAGCAAGCCTATGATTCATGACAGCGGCCTCCTTTCCATCTTGGCGCAAGAGACACTGGCGGATTCATGCATGGCGTCGCGGCGATGCCGACTGCGGTAGACGAGAAGGTGGGAATGGGCGTCGGCTAAATCCAAAGGGGAAGAACGGACCGCGGCATGTAGGTTCTCTGGTCCCACATCATCGCGGCTGGGTCTCTTCGTACATTGAGTTTCCAAGCTCTTGGCCAGCATATATCTAGAACATTAAACCTGTGCCGTCTGCAATGTTGGCCACGCCAACTGGTAACAAGCACAGGCCCCAGCCGGTTCAATGCTCTGCCGCGACGATGGCGGCGTCCAAGCCACATACGCCTTTCAAGAGGATCCCCTTTCCTCCCCCGTCGCCATATCCTTTTCCCCGAGCTTATCCAGAGAGATCTGGACAGTAGAGACATCCGCCCTGCGAAAGTCCCTCGTCGGGACCCTCTTCTCGAACAAAGAGTCAATATCCTCGAGGCTGCGGCCCTTCATCTCCGGGACGTAGAACCACGTCAAGGCCGTGAACACGACGCTCAGCCCGCCGTATATGAAGCCCACCTTGCCGCCCAGATTGGCATAGTCCGCACCGATGAGGTACGGCGCAGTAAAGGACACCAGGAACGCAGACAGCACGGACAGCGACACGGCGAGGTTGCTCGTCTTCTCGACGACGCGGCGCGTCGACGCCTCGCCAAGCACAATGTACGGGACGGACGCCCACGAAAGCAGGTAAAAGTAGAACCAGATCATCACGCTCGCCACCAGCAGGCGCTTCTCGGTCGTGGACGGGTGGGCGATGCTCCCCATGGCGCCCATGCTGAAGAGGAACGCCGAGTTGGCGGTCCCGCCGATGAGGAGGATGCGCCGCCGCCCGAACGAGTCGACCACGAGGGCCGTGAGGATGGACGCCGCGACGCCGAGCGCCTGCTGGATCATGCCAAGCTCGAAGTTGTTGGTGTAGCCCTGCTGTTTGTAGAACGTGACCGAGTACTGCGACACAAAGGCCTGGCCGGTGATTTGCTGCCCGACCATGACGATGACCGCTATGACTGTCCGGCGCTTGGGAACTGTTAGCATCAATGGGCATTTTGGCAGCTGGGTTTCTGCGTTGGGACTGGAACATTCGTACCCTGTTTGTCCCTGCAAAGACTTCTTTCCACGACCCTTTGCCCTCGTTGCCTTGCAGGTGACCCAGGAGGTTCACCTCATCCTGGATTACATCGTCCGGCACGCCCTTTTTTCGTAACCGGCGCAGGGAGGCTGATGCGTCCTCAAATCGATCCTGCGATAATAGCCTGCGAACGCCGAATGAGCCTATGTCATCGAGCCGATATACGCCCGTGCAGTCTGCGTGTGTACTTACCAGCGCGGAGACTCCACAATGATGGGATACAAAACGAGCAGTAACCCAGGCATGATGAATTGGATGCCTAAGACAGTCTGTCAACTTGGCTTCTATCATCGCGTTTGATCTCACCAGTGCCCACTCACCGACCGAGATGCGCCATCCGGCATCCGATTTGATCGTAGAAGTCCCGTAGTTGACCGCCGAAGCCACCAGCTGGGCCACCACGATCTGCATCTGCAGCTGAGACGTCACCATGCCGCGCAGGCGGGCGGGCGCGCACTCGGCCATGTACGCGGGCATGACGTTGACGCAGATGCCCGTCATGGCGTAGCAGAGCATGCGGCCGACGGTGAACTGCGCCACCGTCGTCGCGGTGATTTGAAGCAGCACGCCACTTGCCGGTCGATCCATATCAGCATGAGAAGCTGGTGTCGGAGTGGGGAGCCGCGGGTTCGGGGCACAACTTACATAAAAGACGTGGCTATCACAGCCAGGACGGACTTTTTGCGGCCAATCTTTTCCGCCATGGGCGCGGCGGCCCAGCATCCCTTGGTGTCGGTTCGTTCGTCAATATACTGTAGAGTATTGGAGTAGTCGGGGAACAATGGCGGCGCAGACGGGGGCATACGAACGAGCAGCTTGCCCAAGTATGGGAACGAGTTTAGGATCGAGACCAGGTACGACGGGATGGCGTACTTGCGCGTGCCTGCGTTGTAGGAGCCGAATCGCCGCACAAACGCTGCGTTGCAGCTGTCAGTTTCCCTCTTTCCAAACTTTCTCGGCATTCCTGAACATGACATGAAACGTACGGTCCATGGCCTGCACGCCGGCGAACACGGACACCTGCGCATGGTGAGCACCACAGCCGTGCTTCAAACATAACCGAGTCAGAGGTGCTCATACGTCGTAGCCGTAGTTCCAGGCCGTCACCGCGAGGTAGCTGCACGTTGAAGCTGTTACTATCGATGCATCACTTCTGGCGATGTGCAGATGTATAGATACTGACAAGGTCATGAACAAGACCATGGGTGTGAATTCCCTGATACGCGCTGGAAAGGGCAGCGTCCGCCCGTTGCTGGGGCTCTCAGCCGGTGGTGGTGCCATCGTTGATGTTTGATCAATAACCACGACGCGGCAAAGCAGCAGTATGCCAACGTAGCGAAAGGGTAGGAAAGATCATGAGAACAACCGAGTGGAAGCTTGTCAGTGTTTTTAAACTAAACCTGCGTAGCAGCCTGCCAACACCCTCATGTCGCCACGAGCACAGCGCACAAAACCAGAATGAGATTGACCTGAGTTGAGTGTATGTGGTGGCGCGCGCCAAAGTGCCAGCAGCTGCCTCTCATCCGAGCCAATCGACAACACCCTCTCTCCTTGCCGATTGTCCGAACGTCTACTTCGATTGTTCGGCCCTTTATTGACCGTCGCAAACAGCTCCAGACAAGGACATGGCACAATAAAACACCAACTGTCCCCCGCAAACGCAGGCTTCAGTCGCATCACCAGCGACGACAATGGCGCAATCCCGTTCAAACAACCACACATCTCTTGCCATACCGCGCCTATCCGCCCCTACAAAGCTCACACTTCGGAGCCATCGCCTATCTGTTGGCGCAGTTGCCGAGCCACCCGACCGACCGGAGGGTACATACTGTAAGTAAACCCACCACCCTGGCTGCACACCATGTCAGCTTGCAATGCCCGGCGCAGTGGCGCGAGCTGTCGATGGACGGACTAGCTAAGCAACGGGTGGCTTTTGCCTGTGAACGGAGACCACAGGCCTGTAGGTCGCAGAATTGCCGTCAGGTACATCGCCCGTAGCAGTCACTCGGAGTGTTCGTCACGACGGGTAAGCAAGTGCATGGATGTGACGATTCGCCATTGTAAGCCTGCGTAACGCGACATGTTGATGATCGACTGCTGCTCGTGAGGGGCAAGCAGGCAAGCTCTCATGCTGTCAAGAGAAACGACCCGGGGCGCCCGTGTCAGTAGCAAAGGATAAAGGAGGCGGGCGTCCAACACAGCTCGCACGCGAGATTTGGGAGGAAGAACGTGTATCGCAGCGACAATCGTTCACGCATTCACAATGCTCGTCTCCGTGCTCTTCGGCATTGCGGCACTAAGTGTGTCGCCGGCCGCTTGTCAACCAGCTGTGACGTTGAACGTTGAGCAAAAGGCGCCCGTGGGTGCTTCGAAGCTCGTCGACTCGTCTTTCCCGAGCTTTGCGATCCAGGGGAGCTCCTTTGCGTCGTACACGGGTAAGCCTGCGGTGCTCGCTTCCTCAGAAATCCCTTCCGAGTTGTCAAGTGCTGCAGTCCAGTCCAATAGCTGAAATGGAGTAACAACACAGGCAACGCGTCTCATCCAAACACCTTTTCGCGCAACCTGATCCGCGCCGTCGAGGAGCGCACCGGCGGCCCTCTAGTCGTCCGCGTCGGCGGCACCAACACGTCCGTCTTCAACAACTCACTACTTTTACCCCCCCATCAATCCCATCAACGCGTACTCATGTACGGCACACTGACAGCAATTTCTCGACAGGGACAACTCCAACTTCAACCCCGCGCAGGCACAGCCCGTCACCCCCCCGCAGGTCGGCGCCGGCATCGGGCAAAAGTTCGTCTTCGGGCCCGTCTTCTACGAGGGCTTCCGCAACTGGGGCCCCCGCACGCGCTGGGTGTACGACGTGCCGTTCGCGCGGAGCAACAAGACGGGCTCGCAGCTGGAGGCGCGCGCGGCCGTCGACGGCATCGGGCTCGCCAACCTCGAGCCCCTCGAGATCGGCAACGAGGTCGACCTGTACGCCAGGCAGGGCGCGCGACCCGCGGGGTACGGGCCCGTCGAGTTCGTGGCCGACTGGCGCGCGTACGCGGACTGGCTCGTCGGCGTGCTGGGGTTGCCCGCGGGGGGGCGGTCGTTGTTCCAGACGTTGACGCTGTCGTCGGCGCATGCGGCGCCGTTTCGCGCGTACATATAGGGGTGAAAGAAAGGAAGGAGGATTTCCCTTGGAGTGAGTGAAAGGAGAGCTAACGTTGCGGTCGATGAACGAAGGCGATCCGTCTTCGAAGCTGGCATCACAGACGGCAACAACTTGGTCAAATCCGTATCTCTCCACCAGTGAGTGCATATACCTGCGACGAAGCGCTTTGCTCTTTATACCTCGATACTGACGTCGCACAGCTACGAGTACACAAACACCACGACGGGGCTGCAGTGTTGGTACCCCTGAACAGCGTTCTGGATTTGATGTCGGATACTGTGGCGAACTGAACTAACTTGTATAGCGACTCTTATGAACCACACCTTTGTCAAGGACGGATTAAACGACTACCTCCCCGACATCGAGTACATGCACGAGAAATACCCCGACGTGCAGGTCGTCCTCGGTGAGTCCGGGCGGTACACGGACACGCAGAGCTCCGTCGACCAGTCCGAAGGCATCTTTGGGTCCGCGCTCTGGACAGCCGATTACCTGCTGTACGCAATGTCTTTGGTAAGCATCAACGCCCCAGCCTGTTGCGTCCAGTACTCTGGTCCCAAGCTCCCTCCTTCATCCACAGTCAGTCAGCCACCAGACGAGTAACAGACGTCATCAGAACGTGACGCGGGTCAACATGCAGCTCGGCCAAGTCTTTGGCTACGTCGCCTGGCACCCCATTGCGTTTGCCGGCCTGCAGCCCGAGGTCCGCGCCCCGTACTACGGGCACCTGTTCGTGGGCGACTTCATCGGCCGGAGCAAGGCGTTTCGCGTCAGCGAGGTGCCGGTCGGGGCCGAAGAGGACGGCCTCGTCGCCGCGTACGCCGGGTACGAGCACGACCGGCTGCAGCGCGTGGCCATCATCAACTACGAGGTGTGGCAGCAGGGCGCCGGCCCGCAAAGGCCGTCACGCACGTTCGCGGTGCCGGTGCCGCGTGGCGTGCGGTCCGTTCGGGTGCAGACGCTGACGTCTGCGGAGGGCGCGAGCAGCCTCAACGGGACGGTGTCGTGGGCGGGGCGGACGTGGACGTACGAGAACGACGGGGTGGGCGCGAGGGTGCCGGGCGTGGAGGAGTTTACGACTGTGCGGGTGGTTGGAGGCAGGGCGAATGTCGAGGTTGGTGCCAGTGAGGCCGTTATTGTGCACGTTGGTATTTAGGATGCCTCAGTCTGATGGATGCAGCTGGGGAAAGTTGTAGCCGACATGAGCGAAGGACCAGTCTGCCAATGGCTGTAATTTATACATGGAGCATTCGTCCGGATGGACAATGAGTGAGTGGAGAGCAATGCGGTGCGACAATCCAGGTATACGGGGCTGAACGTCCAATATAGATGTCCTGCTGTACTTCGTACCTCTTCGACAGAGGTAGGGGACATGGAGTGGGGCGCCGATGCATCCGGGCCGGAACGGTGAGGAGGTGGATCCATGAGACACCGGAGCGGCAGCGGAACCCGGGACACTCGGGCTCAGGCTCGGGCTCGGGCACTTTTTTCAGTGGATCCCCTCCAGCCTAGCCCCACCACCGCTCTCAAGCCTGGTTTTCCAGGTATTTATTGCCCGGTGGATCCTGTCATCGCAGCACCAGCCACGCCTCCGACAGGGGTGGTCGCGTTACCCCCGGCGACGGCCGGTCGGGTGTTTGCATGGCGGCGGCGGCGGCGGCGGCGCATCTCATCTTGCTTGCGTGAAATAAAATGTCCGTCGCGAAGAGTCGCTCGTGGGCGGGGTGGAGCTTGGGGGAGAGCGGCGTTTGTTTCTGGCGTGGGCGCACCGATGGCGCATACATGCATATGTACGGAGTGCCCTGGTACGGAGTACAGTATGCAAGGACGTTTACTGCCAGGCGGGCTGCTGCTGCTGCTGCTGCTGATACGACTCCTTGTTCCGGCCGGGAGGTACTGGGCAGGCGGGCACGGAGGAGGCCAGTGGGACTTGGGCACCTTTGGAGGGCAGAGTCCCAGACTGGGTTTGCAGCGGGCGGGCGAGCGGGCGGCGACTGTTGGGCGGTTCATGCCAGTACAATCAGCACAGCGCAGGCGACGTCATCCATCCCCCATCCACTCGCTGCCAACAACTTACCAACCCCCAGCCCCTCCAATTAGTGCCACTGCCAGCCCCGCCAACCCTCCCGGGCCGCACCTCGAGCATCGCGCCATCCCGTCCAGGAGGGAGGGATGCACGCACCGCACCTCCGCTGGCCTCTAGCCACTATCGTCGTCCACGCTCACGACTTGCAAGGTGGCACACACAGGTCCGTCTGTGTGAAGCAGTGACATGCAAGGGGCCGGTCGGATGCGCCTGCTGTGGAATCCCGCGCCTGCGCCACTGGTTCTTCCCTAGGGGGCACGACGATATGCGACGACGATATGCGCATGGCCGTTCGTCCGTGTCGTCGGGCCGGCGTGGGTGGGTGTGCCGGGTAAGACAAGACAACTTAGGCAAGACGAAACAAAACGGCAGGCGAGAGGCGAGGGGCTCGCTCATTGAGTAGCGAAGCAAGCCCGGGGCAGGTAGGGCAACGGCAAGCGAGGGGCGTTTGCATGCATGCGTGCGTGCGTGCATGCGCCTTGGACTTGGACTGATGGGTTGATGATGGTGGATGGTGGTGGCGGTCGTGGTGCTGCTGCTGCTCTTCCAGCCACCCGCTGGCCACATGCCGTTCGGGAACCCGCGCCATTGGGTTCCATGGCCCAGTGCCCGCCCAGCAGCAGATGCAGGTGCCCTATACTGCGCTGTGCGGAAGGGTGGACGCCCGTGCCTGGTTGCTCTGGCAGGCTTGGCTTTCATCAAGTCCACTGCCTTGGTCAGTTAGTGCCCTGGGCTCAGGTACCTTCCATTGAGGTAGGCTCTTCCAGCCTGGTTCCTACCAAGGAACTTGTCAGCCATCCAGCTGCGTGTTAGTACTAAACCAACCCCCTGATATTTCGCTGCGAAACCACCACTACACGCAAGGCAGGCCCTTGCAGTCAGTCACCTACCCAACCCGGGCACCAAGAGCGAAGCGACTCGAGAGAGAGCAGACAGCTGCTCAGAACCCGACCGACAGCCAACATCCCTGTCTCCCTACAGTACGAGGTAGCAAGATCCATCCAACCAACTTAGGTACTGGGTAATAAAAGGTACGGGCAACTACTAAGCCAAGTGGAAACTCATTCGGCCCAGATTCATGCACACCCGCCCGCCCGCCTGGCCCGCCCGCCCCCTCTCTAAACAAACAAAAAAACGTTCCCAGCCACCTCACCTCGCAGGAGCCATCGGCCGTCTATCTGCCTCGCTCGATCCCCCCATCTTGCGCGGTGGGTGCGGGTGCACGCAAATACGATACGAGTGCTTTGTATATTTAAACATCCGCCGCCCAGCCTCGCGCGCGCGCGTGCATGCAACACTCACACACACACACATTCTCTCTCTTTACACCTCTTTGCCCTTTCCCATCACCCACACCCATCCTCTCATTCCTCCTCCGCACCCACATCACACCGGATCAGCGCCCCGTTGCGACCGGACACGCCTTCATTCCATCCTCCCGCATTTTTTTTGACTTTGCTACCACGCACGCACTACTACCACCACGCGACGACAGACGGACAGACAATCGCATTGTCTCTGCCGGGGTCCTAGCCAGTACCAAGCCGCGAGCTTAGGTTCCGCCGCGCCGACGTCAGCGCCGCCTGCGCCGCCTGCGCCTAATAATCCCAACGGGCTGAAGGCGCATCCTCGCCCCCCGCGGCGCACCCGTGAATAGCGGCTGTTGGCTTCAACGACCCGATCCAAGCGCAAAAGAGAAGAAGGAACGCAAGGGAAGTCGGACTCTGGGTCCGCGACGAGGCCCGCCGCCATGTTCTTCGCACTCGTGTTTGTGTGCACGCGCATCTCGCAGATTGTGACGCTGGTACGTTCCCTCGTCCCTCTCTAGGTACTCTGCGACCGACCGACTCCGTGCTTCACCACCAAGCGCACAATCCGAATCCCCCCACTGACTGACTTGACGCAGATCCCCATGATGGGCATGCTCGCCTGGTTCATCAACATCTTCGTCACGCACAACGCCCTCACCCCCGACGCCATCCTCATCCTCTTCATCACGTCCGTCCTCGCCCTCGCCTGGGCCGTCTTCACCCTCTTCTCCTACCACCGCTCCAGCGCAAACGCCCGCCTCGTCTCCCTCGTCGACCTCGGCATCTTCGGCACCCTCATCGCCGGCGTCTACCTCCTGCGCGGCATCGCCGACGCCGACTGCTCCGACGACCCCTCCGCCTCGCGCCGCTGGACCGCCCACGTCGCCGTGCCCTACGTCGTCGACTGGCAGCCCAACAAGCCCTGCGCCATGCTCAAGGCGAGCTGGGCCTTCGCCATCATGAACATCATCTTCTTCTTCACGACGGCCGTGGCGGCGTTTAGCCATGGGGATAGCCTGAGTGCGTATTATGGGGATGAGAGGGTGGTGAGGACGAGGCATACGCATTATCACCACGGGGGCAGCAGCAGGCATCACCATGGCGGGAGCCATCGACATCATAGCCGCAGCCGCTCCGGCGGTTCGCGGCGCAGCCACAGCCACTCGCGGAGGGTCTACGTATAGACAGACAGTGGGATGAGACGGATGACGATGACATCGTGGAGAAACGGATAATGACTGCGACGTGGATGGGATATTGGGGGGACTGGAATTCGCGACACTCGGTAGAATATAGGGACGGACCGACGAATGGCGCTGCCGCATGGGACATATACCTCGTCGATTTTTCCATTCATTGGCTTTTGCTTGCTTGCCCTGCTGGCCTTGTTTGGTCCTTTGCTTGCCCGTTTCTGCGCCCGTCATGACCACGGGGCGCAAAAGAAGCGCACCCTCTTATTGTGCGCGCATAGGTAGATAGATCCAAAATGGGACCGCAACGTCATGACCATCAATCCGTTCACGCCGTCCATCATGAGTTCCCTTCATAACATCATCACCTTCGGTTCCCGTTGCGAATGCCATCTACGCTCACAGATAATGAACGGCTGCAGATAGTAAACGCCCTCACCGCCGCGCTTCCGCCTCGCCCACCGTGTAACCCCTCGCCAGCCCTCTCCGCCCCTCCTCCACCGCCGTGCTCGCCTCGCCCGCCCCAAAGTCGCTGCCGAGCCCCTGCCACGTCCGCTGCGACCGCAGGTACTCGGCCCCCGGGCTGGCCACCCCGTTGATGCTCGCCAGCTCCCCGGCCGCCCGCCGCGCGAGCGCCGACCCTGTCTTTGGTGTTGCGCCATCACCCTTCTCCGCCTCTCCCTTGCCTGTCGCCGTCCCGCTCGCGCTCCGCACCGTCAGCTGCATCGGCCGGCTGTGGCTGACGAGCTTGCCCGTCCGCAGGTCAAACTGCGGCGGCAGCGACTCGTCGCCGTCGATGTCGTCCTCGGCATCTCCATTGTCTGCTGATTGGCCATCCCGAGCCTGGACATCTGCCGCCCCTGTCCGCACTTCTGCTTCGACCTCGCTGGCAGCGTCCTCCGCCCGCAGCTTCTCGATGCCTGCCCACCACTCGCCGCCCCATGTCCGCTCCTCCTCGCTCATCAGCGCCACCTCCATCTCAAACGGCGTCACCACAGGCCGCCAGTACCCAGCGTCCTCCTCGACGAGCCCGCTCTCCCAGCACCCGATGACGACCCAGCCCTCGATCTCGGCAAAGTTGGCCAGCTTCGCCGGGTTCAGCTTGCCCACCACCACCGTGTAGCTCTTCTTGCCCGCGCGCGCAATCTTGGCGCGCAAGAGGTCCACCGACGCCAGATAGTTGGCCACGGAGAGCGTGTTGACGAGAATCCCCACGACGCCCGCCGACGCCAGCGACAGCACGCGCGCGAACCGCCGCCGCAGCAGGCCCATGGTGCGCAGCGTCGGGTTGTCGACCGAGGGCGACGTCGACGCCGACGTCGAGAGCACGTGCAACGACGCGAAGCGAGACTGCAGGGCGAGGAGCAGCGCCGCGGGAGGGTCCGAGATGTGGAAGAGCGCGTGCCGCCGTATTGAATCGTCGTCGAGCGCGGGCTCACGTATCCTTCGGTTGGGGATCACGGCGGCAGGATCGCGCACCACCTCGGTCGCGCAGACGTTGACGTAGCCGCGCCCGCGCAGCTCGCTCACTAGGCCCTCGACGTGGTCCTGGTACGTCAGGTCCGCCATGACGACCACCTCTGCCGCCGGGTCGGGAAACTCGGCGGCAAACCGGTCCAGCGCGACGGCGTGGTCCAACGGATGCGAAGTGTAGACGTAGACGACGGGCAGGCGGCTCGTCGGGCTGAGGCACGTGCGGCCGTAGTGCACCACGACCTGGGCATCGGCGTGCTCGGCAGCCACCTCGTCGACGCAGCACGCGCTATAGCTCGTGTCGGCAAGGATGTGTATCCTCGGCGCGGACGGCGTGCTGTCTGACGAGTTGGAGTCGGGCTGCGTCTGCCGCGCGGCGAGCTCCCGGCCGAGAAGCTCCACCACGCGCGGCGCATCGACGAGCATGTGGTCGGGGAACTGCAGGGCGATGGTCCTCCATGCTCCCCGCACAATCTCGCCGGCCGTACGATCAATCTCGTAGGTCGAGCGGAGGGCGTCGTCGGAGAGGGTCGAGGTCAGGACGGCGTCGGCGGCGGGGACGTCAAGGATGTGGTCGTCGGGCGTGGACAGCACGGGCGGCGCCGCAAGGTCCGCCATGGTCGGCGCTGGAGCCTGCGAAGAGGCCTGAGTCGAGACAGCGGCTCACGGGGATAGTGATGCGCGATGTTGCGCGTGCGCTGTCGTTGTCGTTATTGAAGAGCGGCGGGATGCATGTGAGTGGGCGTTGGATAGAAAAGTCGAGCCATGAATGATGGGCGTTGAATTTTGTAGAGGGGTCGCCGCCCTGTGCAAATGTGGGGTTGGTAAGAAATATGCACGGTGTCGGGCGGTGCGGATTACTGCGGAGTACCGCGCGGTACCTCCTGTCGTAATTGGCCTTGTCCGATTGGCTGACGGCCATCACTGCAGCCTCACCAAAGACGACAAACGACTTTATTAGCGGACCAGAGGCAGAGAGGGCAGTGTTTCGTTTCCATCTAATAACACGGAAGCCCACCAATTACATACACGTACATGACCTGCGATGCGACCCGACATCAAAAGGCTTGATACAAAACTTGATATCAGGTCGGTCATACAGGACATTGTTGCCAGACCGAAATTCGCTTTTTGGACGAGCAAGACTCGCTGCACGATGCGGCCAAACGATAGGTATTGCAACAAATCTAGATATAAGAACATGTCCGTATACATAGCCGCTGCTCACGACGCCGCGTCTCGTCCAACGCGCACGTCGTCCCGTTCCGACCCAATGTGTCCCTTCCCCCTCTCAACAACAACATGATGCCAACCGACCCTGTGCAACCGCCCTCCCCCGCGGGTCAAAAGTGTAGATGAACACGATTTGCCCACGTATCTGCATCTATTCCTATGCACACAAGGGGACACGACTCCGTTTGCACCAGTAGCAAAAGTTGCCCGTCTTCGTGCACTACGTTGCAGTAAAACGCTACGTTAGCAGAGCGGACCTTTGGGAAATATATACGAAGTAGAGTCTAGGAGGCATTATAAGCAGCAGCCACGCCCTAGAGCATTCAGCCACTCCCGCTTTTGGTTGTTCTTACCGGAGACTTTGGGTGACATGTCTCCGGCATAGCCCGCTGCCACATGACCAGGTCCCCGAGGCCATCGTTGACATCCTTGAAGACGAAGTGGCAGGTGTTGGAGTCCTCCCTGCATTTCTGCGGCGGCGTCTGCCGTGTGAGCGAAATGGAAGAGAGGAAGAGGGGGGGGTGGGGGGAGGGGGGGGGGAGGGTGGAATATTGTGACCACCACCCACGATTGAATAGAATAGAGTCGGTCCACATACGCCGGCGCCAAGATACCGCATGTCGTAGCCCTCCGTCAGTATATCGCAGGGGTCGGGACTCTGGAGTCCCGAAATGGGAGGGAGTCTCCATTTCCTGTCCGCGGTCTCAGTCGGGGCGCTGGGCGCGGTGCTGACGGTCGCCGCCATGGCGTCGGCGACGAAAAGCAAGGCGGCGGCGACGAGAGCTCGAGGATTCATGCCGGGGGCAGAGGGGGAGGTGTCTTTTTGCGTGACTTTTCGAATGGACTTGAAATACTCGTAAAGAGCGGGGTGGGCGGGGGGGGGGGGAGGTCGGGGGAGGGGAGCGTTGATCCGACAAGGGGGTGGTGGACGGCATTGGCATTTATGTATGTGTCTAATGATCAGTAGGCATTAGTCAATGGTCAAGGCGATAACCAAAAACAAGAAGAAAAAGACACTTCGTCAACGTCTAACGAGTTTCACAATGCTACGCCTTGGGCAGCATGGCGACACGCTAGATAGGGCACGTTCTTTCCGTGCACGTCTTCGTTTTAGACTCGCTCTTTATCTTTCGTAATATCTTTCCCCTCCCCTTTTAAATTCACGTAATATAAGTATCCCATTAAGCTGATAGCCCCAAAACGCCCCTTTTTTTGAAAAAAAAACCCCCCAAAAAAATCCAAGCAGACCCAGCTCCATGTCGCACCACAACTCCCCCCTTCCCCAACGTCGGAAGCGACATCATGCCCATGAATGTTGTTACAACCGGTAATAAACCGTCTTGAAGTCTTTAGTCAAGCGGCAAGGGTAGCCTGTCATGGGGCACTAATCGGGGAAACTCTTTCATCAGCAGAAGCTGCGGCAGGGTCTGGTGGCATGGGAAGGGACCGGGGGAAAAGAAAGAAATGGTTTTGGGAGGGGGGGGTTGTGACTTGGCAGCGAGCGCTGCTGCCCGACACGGGTAATAATGTTCTTACCTGCTTCCGGTGGCTGCACTGCGTAGGCACCGGCCTGTGCCATAACACGACGTCGCCGAGGTCGGTCTCCATCACGCCATAGCAGCTCTGTGTGTCGAATCTGCATCGCTATGTATGGGCGGAGGCGCATCAACCTGGAGTGTGAGAAGCGGACATGATGACATTATCTCCCCCCGTCGCCATTTGACTGGAATGGGACGTCGAGAGTGCTGGTGGTAAAAGAAAAAGGGGGGGGGATTCCACTTACACCTCGACCAGCACTTCCATCGTAGTACTTGTCTTCCGTGATATCCTTTAGTCTCCCAGGGTCAACATCTTCCTTCAAGGGCTCAAGGGGAATAGGAGGCCTTTTGGTCCAAGTCGGGGGCTCAAGGGTAATAGGCCTGTTGCCCGAAATCAAGTCCGGTTGCTTGACGCAGCAATCTCGGTCGCCTCGCCGCAGTTGCTGTTGCTGTTGCTGTTGATTGCCGACCAGCCGACGGCGGTGGCACCGCCAATCAAGGCGACGACGACGAGGGCGCGAGACGACGACTGCATTGTGCTGGGCTGTTATACTGGGGCTTGTATGGCTGGTGACTCGTCCCCTCCTTCTATTCTTCTTCTTTTTCCTTGTCGCTTTTGGTCTTTTTTTTCGAATGCTCAAGCTGCCGCGGCAAGGAGGGGATAGACGAGTTTGAGAAGCAAGAAAAAGACGGAAGACGCAAGGTATTTATATAGTACTTGGCGCCTCGATTCGTCTCAGGTACTGACTGGGTCGACGGTCCAAGAACGATGACGAACAAAAAACAGTCATCTGGCCATGGCTTACGTCTTTGTTTCCACGCAATGTTCAAATGTTGCGCCCGGGGCAGCAGCACTTCATGGCGGCCGGTCCGTCGGATGGCGCGCTCTTTTTGCCTGCACCGCCGCCGGGCGGTTCTGACGACTTTGGAAAGTCGCTCTGGATGTTTCGTCATTTTATTCTTTTGGGGGTTTTCCTTGACAAGAAGGTGCCCGGTCCGTACCCAACAAGATGAGCTAGTTGCAAAGAAAAACCCCGGGAAAAAAAAGAACGACAACATGACAGAACAACAACCTACACGCATGGCGGACGGGAGCACTTGAGCGAAGGGGGGGGGGGCAGGTGCAAGTGCCGCCAATTCCGGATGGAGCGTGCATGCATGTACGTGCGGGCGCCCGACTCGAGGCACAGAACATGACTACGACCCACACCATGCATGATCTATCTGTCGAGGGGACTTTGGCATTTTTCACGTAATGGGAGCACACAAAATACGAAAGAGCCCGGCGTTTATGTGTCAAGCGGACCTCGCACCACGCGCATGGACAGACGACGTACGTGCGTAACTGCCAAGAATCCCGCACACGTCGCGTACCGCGCACCGAATAAAGTTTCCAAACACCCACCTCTCAGCTTAAAAAATCCCCTGCCGGCATTGTGCCCCCCCTTGTCTGGGGTAAAACCGGGGGGCCGCCTACATGCCGGCATGCGCCCCGGAAGCTTAATGAAACCCAGTGGGCGTCGACGCCACAATGTCATTTTCGACCACGACTTATACGGCGCAAACTCGATGACGACGATGACGACGATGACGACGACGACGACGACTTTTAATCTGCGCTTCCCTACGACTAGCGGGCAGACGGTCGCAACCCAAAGAAGGAGAAAAAGAGCGCCGTCCGCCCAATCATAAAATCGATCCGGGGTGGACTTTATTCGAGCGACAAAGTCTACGGGCGAGGCCATTTTTCTGATTCGCCGCTCCTGATATATGACATGGACGAGAACGGGACCCCCTTTTTTTTCATTCGCAGATAAATCGACGTCCCATCTATTATTGTCGACGCCACACCCGACCAGTCCAGTCCAGTCGCGGGGTGCCAAGGGTCGATCGTCAACGAGGTCCCTTCCATTTTTGCAGCGCCGGCCCCTCCCGCTCCATCTCATCTCGGCGGTGGGCGGCAGATGCCCATCCGATCCCAGCGAGGCTATTGGTTCGGTACCCCCCACGCCTCGCCAATCTGCCCTACGTGTGTGTGTGTGTGTGGTGTGTGCCTGATCGTGCCATGCGTGCTTGCGTGCGTGCGAGCGGAGAATGTGCGTGTGCCCCTGGCCAAGACATGGGTGGTCGACCACCTGCCTCGGCTGCGTGCGTGTGGCCCCGATCACAGGGCCCGTCCATATGCTGCTAAACCCACCGTAGTATTCACCATCGGGGTATCCAGCGTTGCGTGGAGAGTCGGCACGTTTACTGGACCATACTACATTCATTCATCTTCATGTGCGCGCGGGACCTTTCGCTCCTCCCTCCACCGACAATGTAATTGTGATGCCCTCCCTCCCCCCCTTTTTCCTGCGCCGCTTGACTGCCACGCTGCCGCCCGCTGTGCAAAATCCGGGCGAAGTCTTGTGGTCAGTATTTCCACAAGCGCGCGATGGGCGGACCCTTAACTTTTTCCATATCAAAACGATGACGCTGCTCGCTCGCTCGCTCCGCGTTCGCGC